>NC_059426.1:165429581-165620714 GCF_021028975.2 Sphaerodactylus townsendi
GATGGCTTCAGCTATTCTATTCCCCCTTTTATGAACCCACGGGAGGCCAGATGTTCCCATGGTGGTGGGATTCAAACTGTGGTGTAGCACCAATGGGGAGGGCTTGGACAGGGCTACAACGGGGGCGTGGCCAGGCATCTCTGGGGGGGTGGGGGGCATTGCTGGGCAGGGCATGTGGCAGGAGACGGCGGCCATGCATACCGGGTCCTTGGGCGGGAAACGAATGCACGCAGGCGCAGGCTGCCACGCACGCCGGTGCACCTCCTGCTAGACTGCTTCAAGTTCTGCACACTACTGCTAAGAGGAGGGGCGTAACTAAGGCAAAAATCACGTGGCAAAATCACCAACCCCCTCTCGGCACACACAAATAATTAGTAACCTCTACTCTCGGGAACCTGTGGGAATCTGCTGGATCCCACCTCTGCCTGGTCCTCCAGATTAGAGCCTGTTGTTCTTAACCATTACACCATGCTAGCTCCAGATGGGACCTGAAGATCCCCTGGAATTACAACTAATCTCTAAGCTGCAGAAATTAGTTCCTCTGGAAAAAAAATGGCTGCTTTGGAGGGTGGACTGTAAGGCATTATACCCTCTTCCCACATTTGCTAGAGCTAGTTATCCATACTCAGCCTGACTAACCACACAAAGTTGAGACCAGCAGCAACATCACTTCAACTAATTACCTGGAAGTGACATCACTCCCTCTAGGAATGCTGCTCTAGGAATTGCCCAGTCTCTATGATAAAGACCATAGAGATTGGAGAAATTGCTGGAACATTATGGCTGTGATGATCAAAAGCAATGTCGCTGAAGATGCAGGCAAAACGTCAGGAGAAAATGCTGCTGGAACATGGCCATACAGCCCGGAAACCCCACAACACTCCAATGTCACAGTGTTGCTCTCCCCCACACACACCCCGCAACCCCTTTGCTGCTATGGGAGTGGAGAACCCAGTTGGCAATCCCAGAAAGAACTCATAGTGGCATACATGTGTTGATTTTCACATTTTATGCACCAACAACACCCCTAAGAGGTAGATAAGGCTGAGAGAAAGAATGGCTTAGGGTCGCCCAGATCACCATAGTTGAATGATAATTTAAATCCATGTTTTCCAGACAGAATTGTAACATGCTAGCCATTTCGCTATGAAGTACTCCCAATATGGATGGATGAACTGTTCAAATAACTATGACAATTATTCTTATCAGTTGCTGAATTTTTTTTCTAAGCAAATGAAAACAGGTATATTATAAACTTGCAAATTAATTTTCCAAGCGTTGTGGAACATCCATATTCAAGGCCGCCTACATTATTTTTCAGGATTATCCATTATCCTGATGAATCTGGAAAAACATCTTCCAGAGTGCAGACTGGGACCAAATAAGAAACAGGAAGGGAGGTGGCTAGATGGAGTCATTTCCTTATTCCACAATATCCCAAGCAAGCTTTCATCCCACATAGCTTCAATTGCAAAGTTTCAAGGGCAAACACAGCCATTATTTATTTATTTGTGTTATTTATAGTCAGCCTTTCTCACAGAGATTCAAGGCAGACCACACAGTGTAAGCCAATACAGTCACCAGGATGGGACATCCAATAAAGAATGCCTAGGACAGTGGTGGCAAACCTATGGCACGCATGCCAGAGATGGCACTCAGAGCCCTCTCTGTGGGCACACATGGACCAAGATAGTTATGGGGGGGCGAAAATCACCCTCTCTCACACACACACATATAGGCTGGCCTGGGCCACTGCGTACGACCCGTTCAAAGTGTTGCATGGTTGCTTCACCAAGCTTGCTCCCGAGTAACGCATACCTCGGAGCCAACCATTTTTTCTAAACTAAAACCTCAGTATTCAGGTTAAATTGCCGTGTTATTTATTTATTTATTTATTTATATATTCATTCATTCATTCATTCATGCATTCATTCATTCATTCATTCATTCATTCATTCATTCATTCATTCATTTATATACCGCCCTCCCCCGGAGGGCTCAGGGCGGTGAACAACGAAACATATAAATAGAGCACAAAATAAAATCAATAAATCTCAGAAGTAATTAAATAAATCATTAAAGAAATGGCTCTATACACATTAAAACCAAACCCCATTAAAAGCAGTGTATTAATACCGAAGTACAACAGATGGCGACCTACTAACTAATCCCCTAAAAGAGGTGAGGGACAGCAGGATCCACAGATGTTAAAAAGGGGGGGGAACCATCAGCGGCCGGCCTCCCCAAAGGCCCGGTGGAACAGCTCAGTCTTGCAGCCCCTGCAGAACTCATTGAGATCCTGCAGGTCCTGCACAGCTGGAGGAAGAGTGTTCCACCAGGCAGGGGCCAGAGCTGTAAAGGCTCTGGCCCGGGTGGAGGCTAGCCGCATCATGGAGGGGCCAGGGATCACCAGCAGATTGGCCTCTGCTCAACGCAGAGGCCGGTTCGGGACATATGGGGCAAGACGGTCCCGCAGGTATGGGGGTCCCAGGCCGCGTGTTGGCACTTTGCAATAAATAAGTGGGTTTTGGGTTGCAATTTGAGCACTCTGTCTCAAAAAGGCTCGCCATCACTGGCCTGGGAGATTGCAGAAATCTGGCACACCACAGAAATCTGCAAACAGATCTGAAATGAAACATCCCTTTCTACCACCCATTACACATCCCATGTTCTGCCCTGTTTTAATTAAGAAGTCAACACAGAAGTATATCAGATTTGTCTCCCTCCAATGAAATCATTAGCAACTCAAAAAAAAAATTTGACCCTTAAAATTACTGATTAATTGTCCATTTCCCCCATTGGGCTGGGGGGGGGGGGCATTTTCGACTCAGTAAAACATGCAGAGAAGTTAGCCAGACTCTAGCTAGCCAGACTTGTCAGATCTCAGAAGCTAAGTAGGGTCAGACCTGGTTAGTACTTGGATGGGAGACCACCAAGGACTTCCAGGGTTCCTACACAGAGGCAGGCAATAACAAACCATCTCTGGACATCTTTTGTCTTTAGGGATGACAACCTCCATATGAGAACCAGGGAGCCCCCAGAATTACAGCTCATTGCCACACTACAGAAGTCTGGAGAAAATGAATGCTTTTGGCAAAGGCTAGTCAATATGGAGAAACAACTAATATTTGCTCATGCATTGAGACCTCGTTCCCCACTGATATTCGATCTTCCTATAAGACCAAGGCTCCTTCCAGCAAGCTTTGTTACGGAAATAATCCAGAACCAGTAATAATATGTATAATTCCAACTCCATGTTCTTGGCATATTTGTATGCAAGCCAGAGTTAACATTCTCCCACTAGCTACCTACAAGGGAAGATTTGCAAACATTCCGTATAACATATTCCTTATAGATGCCAGCCACAGATGCAGGCAAAACGTTCGGAGAAAATGCTACTAGAACCCGGCCATACAGCCCGGAAACCACACAGCACCCCAGTGATTCTGTCCATGAAAGTCTTTGACAATACATTGAAAAGTCAAATAGTTACTCAGCAACAAAAACTTCTGGATAACCACAGATGTTGCTGCATTTTTAACAAGGGCGATGAAGATTCGAAATCTCATAGTCACTTCTGACTAAATTATATGGATAATCAACCACAAATGGCGTTTATACGTTCTCTTTCCTACCTATATTGACTAAGTGGGTAGTTTTATGCCTAATTTAGCTTATTTGCATGCCAATAAAAGGTGTTGTTGTTGTTGTTGTTGGATGCTTTGGAGGATGGAGTGTATGGTATTGTACCAGAGGCATAGCAAGGGGGAAAAATGCGTCCTCAACCCCTGCCAGGCCCCCATCCGCCCACACCCCGGAATGCCCCCACCCCAGAATGCCCCTGCAACACCCCCGGAATGCCCCCGGAACACCCTTACCATGCCTCCACAGGAGGGCGCGCCTGGTGTGTCGCGTCCCCACCCCCTTGGAGCTACACCTCTGTTTAATTGTACCCCCCCTGAGGTCCCTGTCCTCCTCAAGCTCAATTTTTCAATCTTCCAGAGTGTCCTGTCCTGGATCTGAAAATCCTATCCCCACCTCTGGAGATCAGAGGATACCTGGCAAACCTACTTGGCTTGAGAACTCTACAAGATTGTTGGTTCTGACTCGACAGCACTTTCCACCACCACAGAGGAAACCCACCCGCTTCCTTGATCCCATGGCCCCAATCCACATTCCTCTCACTGCAGCTTTTTGGAAGGCCCACACATACTTCCAGGTGTCACATGTAATTTGGCCCTCAGAGACATGCGACTCTTGAGAAATGGCACTAATCTTATTAAGACTCTTCCAGCTTCCTTTGAGAATCCTACAGCTATTTTGCTTGAGCAAGGAGCAGGCTGTTTTCATAAGATCTGACAGAGCCCTCAATTTGCATCTTATGTATTTGTATTTCAAGTATCTTTCTCCTTCTCTCTCTCACAAACACCTGGCTTTCCCCACAGCACCTGAAGGCCCTTTGATTATTAGAGGTGTCTGAGCAGGAGAATTAGAAACACCAATTCTATTTGCCACTCGGGCATCCTTTTGTGAACCAGCCCATAATACTTAGCCTGTTGATTTAACAGTACCGTATTGTTGTTGTTTCTGTTTGCTATGAACCTGGAGGCTCCAAAAGGCAGCTCGGCATTGTTTGGATTTTTGGCACTGCTTTGAAAGCGCAGAAGAGGAAATGTGAACCTCTTGTCAGGAGGCTGGTATGGAAAATATTCTTCCAGCGGCGGACTGTGGACACATTTGGGGCTGGAGCTCATTCAAAACATCCCTTTGTGACGGTGCTCAGCCAGCTGTCCTATGTGTCTTGGAGTGCTTCTCTCGGAGACAAAGTATACCAAGCCTATCCCCCTATAGGTCGAAAGTGGGATAGCATTGAATTAGGATTGCCAACCTGCAGGTGGTGACTGGAGGTCATCTGCTATTACAACTAATCTCCAGGAGACAGAGATAATTTCCCCTGGAGAAAATGGCCACTTTGGAAGGTGGACTCTATGGCATTATACTCAGAGGTGGGATCCAGCAGGTTCTCACCAGTTCCCGAGAGGGGGTTACTAATTATTTGTGTGTGCCGAGAGGGGGTTACTAATTGGGTCCGCTTTTCCATCTCCACGCCCTCGCCTCCCCGAGAGGCATCCTGCCTTTGAACGTGAAGGCTCCATATAGCAATTGCGACTAATAATGTTACTCCCTGAACTGGGTTAATCCCTTTCAGGTACTGCAATTCATGGATTCTCAGCCTTTCGTACCTTTTATCTCACCAGTCTCTATCAAAGAACCTGCGTGTTTCACCATTGCTGTGTTCAGATTTGTGAGTTGGGGCATTTTCTATAATGTGAGGATGATTTAGAAATGACCTGGTGCAAAAAAAATTGGGGGGGTCGTGGTGGGGTGGCTGCCCATGGGGGGGCATCCAGTTTTTGCCCAGGGCTCAGGTTTGCCTAGGTATGCCTCTGCCCCCTTTGCTGAGGGGGGGCTGGCGAGGGAACCTCTTACTAAAATTTTTGGATCCCACCACTGATTATACTCCATTGAAGGACCTTCCCAAGCCGCACTCACTTAAGGATTCTCCCCCCAAATTTCCACATATTTCTCATCCTAGAGGTGGAACCCCTATATTGAACACAACTGCAGAATGTAAGTACATCTTTGGCCTGGCCCTACTTGGTTCTTGCGGCTGAGATTCAGCTGGAATTAGGTTTGCCGGACACTGACTAGCAACCAGTGGGAGGTTGAGGGAGGGGAGTGGGGAGTAGGCTTGGAGATTAGGGTGCAACAAATACTGGATTCAACCAGAATCTGGGCGAGTTCGGGCATATTCAAGCCAAAATCGGCCAATATGTCCTGCCTGAATATGAACAAATCCGAATGCAGGGTATTTTTTGTATTTTTTGGTGTTTTTTCACATTTTTGTGATACCTCCCAAGTTTGGTGAAGTTTGGTTCAGGGAGTTATGGACCCTCAAAAATTATGGACCCTCAGAGGAGTATCCCCCATCCTGTTAGCTCCCAATGGAAACAATGGGGCACCTTTTGTTGGGATCCATAACTTTGAACTTCTTGAACCAAACTTTACCACACTTGGGTGGTATCATCAGGACAGTCTCCAGATGAGACCCTGAAAGTTTGGTGCTGCTAGCTTTAAAAATGAACTCCCTGAAGGCCGATGCACAAGACAACACCAAAAAATACCAAAAAAATCAGACGGAGCCAAATTTTTCGGGTATACCCGAATATTCGGGTATATTCGTATATGTTATTTATCTTATTTGGCCATACTGATAATTTTATGCCCATATAAATTCAAATCTGAATGTTACCGAATTTCTAGGGTGTTGACCAAGCCTAGTGGGGAGCTGCAACACTTTTTTACAATTCTTGTAAAAAAAACCCCAGTGACAGGATAGATCTAGGAGTGTCTAGAAACTTTATTATAAAACCATAGACTCTCCAATGATTCCTAGAGCTACCCAACGTTACTTTTGAATATTAACAGAAATGACATAGCCCCACGCACAATGCTGCTGCTTTCTTTTTTTCCACTGAATCCTAGAGGGGCATGACATCACTTCCAGGTTTTCCTTGGAAATGATGTCATGCCCCCCCCCCATCCTCTCCCCTGCAATGTCCTACTGGGTGCCCGTCATTGTCTGGTCCTATCTGCTTGCAATTTGTGCTCTGGCTGCGGTATAATAATTACGCACCATTATTTCAATTGTTGCTTTTTTAATGTCTTATTTTGTGACAGGGGGCTTTTCTATTCTTTTTATTATTATTTATGCTTCTTTATATCTTATGTAGAATGCTATACAACAGTGATGGCGAACCTATGGCACGGGTGCCAGAGGTGGCACTCGGAGCCCTCTATGTGGGCATGCACACACAGAGTTCGTTATGTGGGGGCGGAAAATCACACACACACCCCCACACATATCTAGACTGGCCTGGGGCACTGAGCACGACGTGCACACACTGCGGTGAGCAGGTAGGACTTGGCTGGCGGGCCTGGTGCCTGTGCTCTGGGTGGTTGCTGCCCGAGGGGGGCGGGTGGTGCAGAGGAGGCAGAGATGTTTGAGAGGCACAGAGCGGTACGCGGGGGACTTGCTGGAGGCTAGAGCAGGCTGGCCCCTGCTTGAGCGGGTGGGGCAGAGGAAGAGGGAGCCAACCGTTTTTTTGTAAACTAAAACCTCAGCATTCAGGTTAAATGGCCAGGTTGGCACTTTGCGATAAATAAGTGGGGTTTGGGTTGCAATTTGGGCACTCGGTCTCAAAAAGGTTCGCCATCACTGCTATACAAGAATGAAAATGTTGAAATATCGTCTTCAAAGTGCCAATGCAATCCCAGCCTTTGGCCCAACTTTTGTGTTTCAAGAGTGTCGCTTGTGGAAGTGGATGAAACAAGCAACGTCTGATGTCTAGGGAACACATTTAGCAGACGTTATCCGTTTCCTCCCCTGAAAACAGCCGGTGCCCCCTTTTCTATTGCTCATGTTCACCGCCCCAGCCCTACACATCTAAAAAGGGGGTAGACACAAAAAAAACAACACCATAAAACACTAGCTTGAAAAGGAGGCATTTTATGACATGTGAGAAATGCAGCAGGAAAAATAAAATCTGCCCAGGCCCCGCTCCTCCCCAGCACTAAAGATCTGTGTTTAGAACTTTATGGGCACTCTTTGTTGCTTCTGCATGCTGTGATAGAGGCCAAGTTCCAAACTTACTCATATTTTTTTTCCTTGTAAAAGTGGAGGGTTTATTTCTCTCTGGAATGCGGTAAATGGAAGGAAAGAAAACAAAGAGCAAAATAAAGCCAGTATGGGAGGTCGATAAAATCCTCAGTTGCTTAGACTCGAATTTGAATCCTTGTTGAATGCAGTGGGTGGCGAGGTAGGGGGTTGTTACCTCTTCTATATTCTAGTTTCTCTGGCCATGTAATTATTTGGTTTATACACATATATGCTGTTGGGGGGGGGATATTTTAAAAAATCACCTATACAGGATGGGCTTGTGTGGTTTCCCCATTCCTGGCATGGCTGCAGATAAAGGGCAGGTTTCCACATAGTTTCGTTGTCCCAGCCCTATATTTGCCTGCTCAAGCTTGGAAACGTTGTGAGAATGTAGGGGCAGTGCTTTGGGATAATGGGGCGTACCGCTGTAGCTAAAGAGAAGAAGAAGAGTTGGATTTATATCCCCCCTTTCTCTCCTGCAGGAGACTCAAAGGGGCTTACAATCTCCTTGCCCTTCCCCCCTCACAACAAACACCCTGTGCGGTAGGTGGGGCTGAGAGAGTTCTGAAAAATTGTGACTAGCTCAAGGTCACCCAGCTGTGTGGGAGTGCACAGGCTAATCTGAATTCCCCAGATAAGCCTCCACAGCTCAAGCAACAGAGCAAGGAATCAAACCCGGTTCCTCCAGATTAGAATGCACCTGCTCTTAACCACTACGCCACTGCTGCTCCTCGCATGGGGTATACCGGTGTAGATAAAGAGAAGAAGAAGAAGAAGAAGAAGAAGAGTTTGGATGTATACCCCACTTCCCACTTTTCTCTCCTGTAAGGAGACTCAAGATGGCTTACAAGCTCCTTTCCCTTCCTCTCCCCACAACAGACACCTTATGAGGTAGGTGGGGCTGAGAGAGTTCTGAGAGAACTGTGACTAGCTCAAGGTCACCCAGCAGGAGTGTGGAAACAAATCCCGTTCATCAGATGAGAGTCTGCCGCTCATGTGGAGAAGTGGGGAATCAAACCTGGTTCTCCAGATTAAAGCCCACCTGCTCTTAACTCCGCTGGAATAACGTTTATGTTTCTTTAAGATCCCACTGGACTTCTGGTTCTTTTTGTTTTTACACCAAATTCACATATCCGCTTGGAACCGCTTATCACTTTCTAACTACTTATGTTATCGAACTGCACCACCGGCTCTTAACCCCGGCATTCCTTCGAGGAGCACGGAGGGACATCTTCTTTTTACCATGATCTTTGGATCCCCGTTGCTTGTAGCCTTGGGTCTGAACGCCACCAGGAGCCACCGAGGCCTTCAGGAACAGAGATGAGCCTATTGACCGAGTGGCTCCGTTTGGAAAGAAATCTGCCTGTCGCCCGGCGATCGATAAGGATTCATTTGGAATTCAAAGCAGCATTGGCAATCAGGGAAAATTCATTAGGGAGTTTGTCGGCAGCGCCACAGACACTTCCGCGCGCAATCCCGACGTCGCTCAGCATTCGTTAAATGCTATTTCATGTCGGAAATAATGAGCTGTAGAAACACTGTTAGCGGGGAATGATGGAATAAAGGTGTGTTTACATATTGTAAATACTTTCTGCTAAACTGCTTACCGCGAGAGATGCGGGGTTGTCCTCTGCTCCTCACTCCCAATCTTTGCCGGTTGGATGCACCTCAATTAAGCATCAAATGAGAGCTCGGCAAACTCAAAATTGGAAAAAAAATTTAAAGTTATCCCTGACTTAGTGTCTTCCAAATGTCAACGGTTTAATTATCGTATTGTTTCCAAGTGAATACCGTTTGGGCAGGGATGTAGCTGCTTAATGGGAGCCGTATTGTAATTGGATCTGTGTAAAAAAAAAATTCCTCCTCCTTTATTAGAGCGGACGTTTTTATACGCAGCCCTCTTTCTTTCTACTTGGACGACAAAAAAAGCGCTCGTCTTTTTTTTCCCCCTCGTGGAAGACTTTCAAGGGGATCAAAACCCCACAGACCTTCTTTCAAGGGGTCTTCAGAATCCACCCGTCACATCTGGTCCCTCAAAGGAGAGAGGAAAGCCAAATATTCCTTCTCTGCCAACCACGCCGAAAGAAGCCTCAAGTACTGCTGGGAAGGCTTCCACTGAACCCAAAGTCTAAGGGAGTACAGGCCAGTCCAAATGCTGAAGAGTGATAAATTCGCACGGCTGCAGCATCAGATGGCAGTGAGGAATTTAATCTTCTTCCGCTATAATTTCCCTAATAGAAATTTCCCCCGTCTAGTAGCGAAAAGAGGACGAGCACCCTTCTTTCCCTTTCGAAGACTAATAACAGTTATATTCTGGAAAACAGTACATTCCCACACACACCGATCTTGCCTAATAGTACCTCGTCTCTGTCATAGTGATTGGTGGACTGGTTCTGTAATAAAGAGGGTGCCACTCAGCAGTGACGAATTATAGTATTCCTATCTTAGGTGGGTTTAAAAGAGGGTCAGACAGATTAACAGCGGGCATGTCTTAGTCCTAATAGCCAAATGGGGACTCTGAGTTCAGAGGCACAATGCCCCCATAGCAGTCATCAGCGGAAGGGTGTGCATTATGATCTCTGCTTGTGAGTTTCCCTTTGGTTCCTTCTGCACCCGCAGAATAATACAATTTCAATCCACTTTCAATGCATTTTGCAGCTGGGCGGAAGAGCAAAATCTACTTGCAAACAATTGTGAAAGTGGATTGAAAGTGCATTACTCTGTATGTGCGGAAGGGGCCTTTTGGCATCAGACTGGCCACTGCTAGGAAGCAGGATGCTGGAATTCTACGGACCACTGGTCTGATCCAGCATGGCTGCTCTTATGTTCATTGTAGATATGCTGTGAATGAGCTCAGGCATACCTGGAGAAATTAACTGAGTAAGTTCTCTGGCACAACTGTGGCACGGTAAACACCTGAAAGGGAGAAAACTTTCTGTAGCAGAAAGATCAGGGGGACAAAGAAACAAAACCATGTGGAGACTGGCAAATCAGTTGGGAAACACTTCCTCCCAAAGAGCACGTATTTTAATTATACCATATACCGAACAAAATCTTCTTGTTAGTAAACAGTGCCTTCAGATTAGAATACACAATCTTCTTATTGGTTAACAATTTGGAATAAACATAAAAGAGAGTTTTTTCTGTTCCTAGAAGTTGGAGGCAAGCATTGCTTATAAGGCTGTTGTAGTACAAACTGCCCAGGCTTGGTGATCATAGGGTGGACAGAATCTCAGTTAGCTTCTCCGTTTCAGTGAATTTTCTTCAGTGCCTTGATCGATAAGAGTTTTTCACAGATCCATAATAAACAATTCACAACATTTTATACTCAATCCTTTTTTTTAAAAAAAAAATGTTTACCGCAAGAGTTAACACAGAGGCGTAGCTCCAAGGGGCCAGGGGGGGCAACGTACTGTGCACATGCCCCTGTGGGGGTGTGGCATGGGCATGGCATGGGCATGGTGTGACGGGGGCATGGCGGGGCATTCCAGGGCGGGGTGGGGCGGGACAGGGATGGAGGACCCACCAGTGCACCAGGCACTTCCCCCCTTGCTATGCCTCCGATTCAACATTCTTTTAAGGAGACCAAGAAACTCTTTCTTTTTTATTTGTAGAGCTGGCTTACTGGAATACTGCACCCACAAGTGCTCTTAAAACAGCATCTTAGAAGCCCAGCGAACCTTAACAATATATATATATAAAAGAGGAGATTCAACAGGTGTGTCCCATGCACTACTTAACAATTAACATTATCAGTGTGGGTATTTAATCCTTAATCCCATGCTGGTAGGGTTGGCCATGGCTTGTACGTGGATGAGAGGCCACCAAGGAAGTCTGAGGTAGCTATGCAGAGAAAAGCAGTAACAAACCACCTCTGCTCCTCTCTCCTCTTTAACACCGCATGGGTCCAGTCGCCACGAGGCAGTTTATTCTCAATGGCGTGTTCTTCTTCCAGAACAGACATCCTTTTTTGGACAATTAGGATGTTTTGGTTTGTTGGATCAGAGCTTGTTTAGCAAGCAATGTATTTGGAATGACAGCATTTGGTGTTGCGTCAACCTTTCTGTCGATGTGGCATTTGTTCTAACCTTTATTGACTTACAGCAGCCATCCATTTCCCCCTTCAACCCTATTCGGCGTGGAAATCCAATATACAGCAGACAGAGATGTAAGAAGGCTTTGAATCGTAAATGAATCGGCTTCTTTCAAATGCGAGCCAGAGTGCGCGATATTTGCAAAGCCTCTTTTATCTTTTCTCCCTCTTTCTCCGCAAGAACATCAAGAAAGACGCCAAGTATTGTACTCGGATGGGAAGCTTGATACTTAACAATAGCCACTGGATTCTAATATACCTGAAGGATCACCCAATTGCATAAAAAGCCAAAGTTTGAGATGTGTTTGTGGCAGTGATGGGATCCAAAAATTTTAGTAACAGGTTCCCATGGTGGTGTGATTCAAACTGTGGCGTAGCGCCAATGGGGCTGGGCGGGGCACGATGGGGGCCTAGCAGGGCATTCCGGGGATGGGGCATTCCTGGGCGGGGCTATGGCAAGGACGCAGCCGCTGCGCCCGTCCTTGGGCAGGAAACGAATGCACGCAGGCGCAGGCTTCCATGCACGCCGGTGCACCTCCTACGAAACTGCTTCAAGTTCTGTGTGCTACTGCTGAGAGGAGGGTGTAACTAAGGCAAAAATCACATGGCAAAATCACCAATTAGTAACCCCCTCTCGGCACATGGAAATAATTAGTCACCTACTCTCAGGAACCTGTGAGAACCTGCTGGATCCCACCTCTGGTTTGGGGGTTCTTATTTGGGCCAGTACCAGTGGCGTAGTTCCAAGGGGGAAAGGGGGGGGCGTTCCGGGGCAGGACAGGTGCATTCCGGGGTGGGATGGATGCGGACGATGCACCAGTGCACTGGGCACTTCCCCCCCTTGCTACACCTCTGGCCAGTATGGTGTACTGGTTAAGAGCAGTGCACTCTAACCTGGTGAACCAAGTTTGTCTCCTGACTCTTCCACATGAAGCCTGCTGGTTGACCTTGGGCTAGTCACAGTTCTGTCAGAACTCAGCCCCACCTACCTCGCAGGGTGTCTGTTGTGGGACTATGATGGTTTTTCCGATGATGGATTTGAGCCCAGGCTCACCTTAAAGACTACCAGGATGTCCAGAGTATAAGCTTTAGGGAATCACGGCTCTTGAAAACCTTATACAATGGAAATCTTCAGGGTCTATATGGTGCTACTGGACTCGCATCTTACTCTTCTGCTGCAGACCAACACAGCTGATCCCTGAAACCTTCCTACAATAGGGCACTTCCGCACATGCAGAATAATGCTCTTTCAATCCACTTTCAATGCACTTTGGAGGTGGATTTCACTGTGCCCATGCAAACAATTGTGAAAGCGGATTGAAAGTGCATTATTCTGCACGTGCAAAAGTGCCCTTAGAATCCCGTCTCTAAAGTTTATGCTGCGGTGAGAAAAAGTCCCTGGTTTTGATTGAGAATCCATAATACTGCTTGTGATATATTAGAGCACAGCTTGTTCAGAGCACCATCAATCAGCCCATTGGCTTAATTAGTTAAAGAGTTTATTAACCATTCAAAGAAATAACTTCAGTGGATTAAGAGCCTTAATCGAAATCATTCAACGTCGGTATTTGAAGTTTCTGATTCGGGAAGTTCTCCCTCATCCCCATATAATGCTAATTGTCATGGGTAGAAGGACACTGGCCCTTTCCCCACTTACCGTTTGCTGCGCGCTACTCTCCCTAAATAGCACGGGGTCCAGCGGCGCTCCCCACGAGTCCGGGCGGCAACAACACAGCCGCCCCAACTCTGCCGCTCTCGCGTCCCCCCAGTGCGCATAATTTCTGGTGCTGAAAAAATGGCACATTTTGATGACCCCGCGCAGAGCGCGGGGCAGTGGGGAACACGACCCTGCACCAGAAATGACTCGTGCTGAGAGTGGCACGCCATAAACGGTAAGTGTGGAAAGGGCCATGAAGAACATAAGAACATAAGAAAGAGCCTGCTGGATCAGACCAGAGTCCATCTAGTCCAGCACTCTGCTACTCACAGTGGCCCACCAGGTGCCTTTGGGAGCTCACCTGCAGGAGGTGAAAGCAATGGCCTTCTGCTACTGCTGCTGCTGCTCCTGAGCACCTGGTCTGCTGAGGCATTTGCAACCTCAGATCAAGGAGGATCAAGATTGGTAGCCATAGATCGACTTCTCCATAAATCTGTCCAAGCCCTTTTTAAAGCTATCCAGGTTTGTGGCCATCACCACCTCCTGTGGCAGCATATTCCAAACACCAATCACACGTTGCGTGAAGAAGTGTTTCCTTTTATTAGTGCTAATTCTTCCCCCCAGCATTTTCAATGAATGCCCCCTGGTTCTAGTATTGTGAGAAAAGAGAGAAATTGCTTCGGTTCTCCTTCCTTAGCGAAGTCAGCATTTTATCCTGCTTCTTTATCCCCTCCTTTCTCCGACCGACAACTTTTTCTTCCCCCGACAGAGCAAACACGAGACACAAAGCAGCGGATGGGGCTCTAATGAAAATTTAAAAGTCAATGAGACAAACACCGAAAAGGGGGAAGGGGGAACGAGGGAGGGAGGGAGATGACCGAGGATGAGAACAGTCCAATGAATAAATTCAAACCGTTTAGAGAATGTTTGGAAAGATCAGAAGGGCACCTTTGCTCGCTGCATTTTAACGAGCCCCGGAGAATTAGCAAGAGCCCTGAAAAATGAGTGGCACTGCGCACAGGCCGAGAGTAATTTGGTGGCGATCACTGGCGGGTGATGAATGAGGATGCGGCGTCGCCTCTGCAGAGAAGAATCGTCTTTTCCCTCAAACTATTGTGTTCCGTTTGCGTGACCGGGAGAGAAGGTGCTGCGGTGACATCGCTGGGCACGAATGCAATCAAGGCTGTGTGGTTCACATGAGAATCGTCTTGTTGGATCAGACCAGGGTCTGCTGAGCCCAGGATTCCATTCTTGGCAGCAGTCAGACAGATGGTTCTGGTGGGTTTTCCGGGCTGTGTGGCCGTGGTCTGGTGGATCTTGTTCCTAACGTTTCACCTGCATCTGTGGCTGGCATCTTCAGAGGTGTGTCATAGAGGGAAGTCACTGGACACAGTGTGTTACAGACTTCCCTCTGTGATACACCTCTGAAGATGCCAGCCACAGATGCAGGCGAAACGTTAGGAACAAGATCCACCAGACCATGGCCACACAGCCCAGAAAAACCACCAGAAACAGTTGAATCCGGCTGTGAAAGCTTTCAACAGTCAGACAGATGTTACTGGGGCATTTCAGAAGAAGGCGTGATGATTCCTGACTGCAGAGATGCTCCAAAAAATATTATCAGTATTCTGGGTGTATATTCAGGTATCAAGATCGATGTTTAGAGTTCTAAATACACTATCGTGGTCCTGAATATTTGATGGCATATACAGGGCCAGCATTTTAAGGATTTTAAGCCAGGATTTTGCCCATTTTACAGATTTCAGATCACACATTATGGGGTGCACTAGAACTGTCTGGTGAATGACAATTCTCTGATAGCCCGTAGAACTGTCTGCTCAATCACAGAACAAGAACTGTCTGCCCAATCACAAGGATTCTCTAATAGCCCATAGCTTATTGAGCTTGACCAAGAGAATAAAACACAGAGCTGGCTGCAGCTTGACTCCATTTCAGGGTGAGATTTTTAGTTCAGGATGAGATTTATTTATTTTTTTAGTTCTGTTGATGCTCTGCGTGGGCTGGGCTGGTTGGCTGCCTTGGTACAGGCTTTCCAAGCTGTTTTGGCTTGGATTCCATGGATTGATGTTGATTCTGTTGGGCTTGCAACATCGCCTTGGGTACTATTCGGCTTCTGGATTTAACACTGGTTCTGTTGGGCTTGCAACACTGGCTCTTCTTTCAATGGGTTCTGCTGGGATTCTCTGGTCTGATGTTGGGTTTGTTGGTTCCGTTTTCATCCGGAGGCTTGTGACCAGCAGTTGTTCTTGTGCATTTGCATGGGCTTCTTTTGTCCTGAAGAAAGTTTGTTCCACCACTGCCACCACCCAAAGGAAACACTGGAGACAAGTCGAACGGCTGGTGATAGCATCTTATTCAGAAGTCCGCAGAATCGGACCTCTTGATCCAATTTAGTTGAACCTTGCTGTAGTGGATTGGCGGGTCTATGTCCTTTTCAATGTTAGTGTCATTGGGTTGTAAAACAAGCATTATGCCCCCCCCCCCAGAAAGTGTTCCCCCAACAGGAAAAACGAACTCTTCTTTAATTCTGGAAAGAACCATAATTCTTTAATGGTATGGGGTGGGGACATCAATTCTCTGGGATACTGTTACAGAACCAATCCCGGAATCTGAATAATACTGATTTCTTCCCCTAAGCACATCCCTACACAGCAGGGCTGGGAAGGATCAAAATGAAGATATTACTTGCTCGAAGGCCAGGGTGTGTGGCTCAGTGGTAGAGCATTAGCTTGGCACGCAGAAGGTCCTAGGTTCAATCCCGGGCATCTCCAGTTAAAAGGACCAGATAATAGGTGATGAGAAAGACCTCTGCCTGAGACCCTAGAGCAGAGGTCTGCAACCTGGGGGTCTCCAGAAGTTCATGGACTACAATTCCCATCTGCCCCTGGACCATGGTGGCAGAGGCTGATGGGAATTGTAGTCCATGAACATCTGGAGGGGCGAAGCTTGCAGACCCCTGCCCTAGAGTCTGAGGCCCATTATGCAGGCATCACTAGTGCTGCGGCAGCTCGCTCAGCTTTGGGGTTTCCCTGTGGCTTGCTGTACTCACCAGTTCCTTCCCTGGGAAGCAGAAAGGAAGGGCAGGAATAGAGATTGGCCAGACCAATCACTAGTCTCTCTTCCTCCTTCTGCTGTAGCTTCTGCTGCCACGGGAGGAGAGAGAGGTTTGTTGCTCTCAGCCTTCTCTTTCCAAGAAAATATTGCCTTTCCCCTCTTTGCCCTGCTCTGGTGGAAAATCCTGAGCCACACGTGCCATTTGGCCCAGCAACCACTGCCTTTCCCCCCCTTTGCAGTATTAAATTGTTTTCTCTTCATAGAATCATAGAGTTGCAAGAGACCACAAGGGCCATCAAGTCCAACCCACGGCCATGAGGAACGCACATTCAAATCTTCATTAGATCTTTCATCGAAATTAGGGTATTTTGATATTTCAGCATTATATCTATCATTATTTCAATAGATCTAAAACTGTACAAGTGCTTAAAGTTGAAAAAAAAAGTAGAAAGGGGGAGTCGGGGTGGAGCCAAAAAGCCCAAAGCAAAGACTAAGGCAGAGCCATTTCTTCCCTGAAAAGTAAGGGGGAAAGGTCACTCTTTGCCCATTCTCACAAACAGTGGAGATTATCAGATCTACCATGCAGCAGTGGCATAGCACCAACAGGACAGGGTGGGCGGGACGCTCCGGGTGCATGCCAGTGTGAGGTCCTGGTGTGAGCGTTCTGAGGGTGGCGGGGACATTTGGGGACGTGGTAAGGGCATGGCAGGGGTGCAAGGCACACTCGTGCCCCGGGCGTGGTTCCCCCCCACTCTGTCCCTGCCATGCAGTGAGTGTGTGTGTGGTGGGGAGGCATCCATAACAGAAGCTCTGCCCCAAATAGAATATCCCTTCTGTGTGAGGCAGAGCACCAGTTTATAATTGGCCTGAATTGACAGCACTGATCTTGAAGTACCACAGGTCTGACTAAGAAGAAGAGGAGGAGGAGGAGGAGGAGGAGGAGGAGTTTGGATTTATACTCCACCTTTCTCTCCTGTAAGGAGACTCAAGGTGGCTTACAAGCTCCTTTCCCTTCCTCTCCCCACAACAGACACCTTGTGATGCAGGTGGGTTTGAGAGAGTTCAGAGAGAACCGTGACTAGCCCAAGGTCACCCAGCAGGAATGTAGGAGTGCAGAAACACATCTGGTTCACCAGATAAGCCTCAGCTACTTAGGTGGAGGTGTGGGGACTCAAACCCGGTTCTCCAGATGAGAACCCACCTGCTCTTAACCACTACACCACGCTGGCTCTCCTGTCATGTCTAGCTGGTTGGGGTCCTGACTCTACATAGGTCAGAAGCATGTATTTGTAATACCCAGATTTGAAGAAGATCCAAGTCCACTAATCTCCCAAGACTGAAATATTTCCCAGCGCAGCATGATGTTGGAGGAGGCTAATGAATTCGGTTTTTAGCAAGGGAGATTGAACATGCTTTAGAGTCACTGGGGTCAGGGCTGCGAGATATGTTTTGAAATCAATGAAGGATGAAATAAGATTAATGAGGATCTTTGGAACTGACTAGAGTCAGCAGCTCTGCTATGAAGATGATGTGAAAGGCAAGAGGTCCACAGACGGAATACAAATTTCATATATTACTTCCTTGAGGAATTTAATCATTTTTTTAAAAGTCTGTCCTACAGCAACCCCCCGCTACCATATTACCATGACATCTATAGCGTACTGCATCATGTCGGTACACTGGAATAGGCAGCCTTTCAAAGTCGCCCACCATGTCGGATTAATGCACAGGCCAGGCCCACTCTGCCCACCTAACCCTAACCCTAAATCTAACCCCTAACCCTAACCCTACATCTAACCCTAACCCCTGTCCTGCCTAGGCTTTCCCCCAGGGTGGGCGGGCCACAACCAGATGACAGGCCCCTTCCCCACTCCCGGCTCCCCAGGGCGGGTGGGCCATGACCTAGGCCTAAATTCCATGACGAATTATACACAAGATCTAAAAGGGGTTGGATCCAATGCAAAATTTCCACAGGTGCCAAATGCTCTTGCGTGAACAGAAATACAAGAAGTGGAAGAAGAGTTGGTTTTATACTCTGCTTTTTCTCTACTGTAAGGAGTCTCCAAGTGGCTTAGTGGTTAAGAGCAGGAGCAGCAGTGGCGTAGTGGTTAAGAGCAGGTGCATTCTAATCTGGAGGAATCGGGACTGATTCCTTGCTCTGCCGCTTGAGCTGTGGAGGCTTATCTGGGGAATTCAGAATAGCCTGTACACTCCAACACACGCCAACTAGGTGACCTTGGGCTAGTCACAGTTCTTCTGAGCTCTCGCAGCCCCTTCTTCTTCTTCTTCTTCTTCTTCTTCTTCTTCTTCTTCTTCTTCTTCTTCTTCTTCTTCTTCTTCTTCTTCTTCTTCTTCTTCTTCTTCTTCTCCTCCTCCTCCTCCTCCTCCTCCTCCTCCTCCTCCTCCTCCTCCTCCTCCTCCTCCTCCTCCTCCTCCTCCTCCTCCTCCTCCAATTGCCTTCCCTTCCCTCTCCCACAACAGGCACCTTGTATGCGGGGCTGAGAGAATTCTGAGAGAACTGGGACTTGCCCAAGTTCATCCAGCGGGTTTCATGTAGAGGACTGAGGAATCAAACCTGATTCTCCAGATTAGAGTCACCTGCTCTTAACTACTGCACCATACCAGCAAGAAAAAGGTCTGTGCTTGCTATTGGTGCTATGACAAACTTACCGTTTTCATGACTACTTGTGCAACCAATTTCTGGGCCCTACGATGTACAGGGACAAAAGTGCTGGACGTCGCACAAAATTTCATGCAAGTGGGACTTCACTAAGTTTATTTATGTTTCTGCTTTGCACTCTGCTGGCTCCAAGCCAAGGAAGCAAAGACTGCTGAGGGAATTATAAACAGTTCAGATGAATCTGCTTCATAAGAACATAAGAACTAGCCTGCTGGATCAGACCAGAGTCCATCTAGTCCAGCTCTCTGCTACTCGCAGTGGCCCACCAGGTGCCTTTGGGAGCTCACCTGCAGGAGGTGAAAGCAATGGCCTTCTGCTGCTGCTGCTCTTGAGCACCTGGTCTGCTAAGGCATTTGCAATCTCAGATCAAGGAGGATCAAGATTGGTAGCCATAGAACGACTTCTCCATAAATCTGTCCAAGCCCTTTTTAAAGCTGTCCAGGTTAGTGGCCATCACCACCTCCTGTGGCAGCATATTCCAAACACCAATCACACGTTGCATGAAGAAGTATTTCCTTTTATTAGTCCTGATCCCCCCCCCCCCAAGCATTTTCAATGAATGCCCCCTGGTTCATATAAGATCAGAGCGTGAACCTCTCTATGCTATCTTCCTGCCAACTTCCAGGCACAAAAAGGTCTTCTCTTTAGATATTTTTTTAAAATGGAGATAGAGGAATTGAATCAAGAGCTTGTGCACGAAAAATATGTGCTCTGCCACTGTCCTGGGCTCCCTCCCGCATAATCCAGTCTACTCCATTTGACATCAGTTCTCCATGAGGTCAGTCAGAGAACTTTGCTACTTCACTACTTAAGACCCTTGCTTTTGTTTACATTATTTGTAGTCTGCCTTTCTCGTTGAGACCCAAGGCAGGTTACATAATGGAAGAAGAAGAGTTTGAATTTATACCTCACCTTTCCCACCTGTAAAGAGACTCAAGGTGGCTGACAAGTTCCTTTCCCTCCCTCTCTCCACAACAGACACCTGGTGAGGCAGGTGGGGCTGAGAGAGTTCCGAAGAACTGTGACTAGCCCAAGGTCACCCAGCAGGAATGTAGGAATGCGGAAATACATCTGGTTCACTAGATAAGCCTCTGCCACTCGGGTGGAGGAGTAGGGAATCAAACCCCGGTTCTCCAGATTAGAATCCACCTGTTCTTAACCACAACACCACACTGGCAGAAGTATCTCTTGGCAAGTGTTTTCTCAAGAGGGGCACGCTGACCACCTCCTAAAAAGGATCATAGCTCTATTTAAAGGACGACATCTTTGGCACACCGCCCCCTTTCCTGACCAGTCTTTCTCCACCCCCAAAAGCATACAGTTTTGCAGCAAAGGGTGATTTCCCTCTTTCCCCAGGACAGTCCTGGGGAGAGCCCACAAAAGCCTGATAGATCTCAGAAGCTAAGCAGGATCGGCCCTGGTTAGCACTTGGATGGGAGACCACCAAGGAAGCTCAGGGGCTCTACACGGAGGCAGGCAATTGCAAACCGCCTCTGAATGTCTCTTGTCCACGAATTGGCTGCAACTTTACAGCAAAAGGGGAAAAAAATGACACAGTGCTGCTGTTGTAAGATAACGGTGCCCTCCAATTTGATGTGTACGTGTGTTGCAAACTTCACAATACACTGGCGCAGTCTGAACTACCCAGATGCTGCTTGCTTGTTTTGGCCAGCCACCAAATGCCAGAGATAATTTCGCCTGGTCGGGCTTTGTGAAGCACAAGGCCTTCTCAATTTCAGCCTCCACTGGACAGTGCCAGGAGGGGCTCAAGTCCCAGCAACACCTCCGTGCGCTCCCAAATACACGGTTTTCTTTTTACCCACCTGTGAGATGGGTTGCATCACAATGCCCATCTGGTTTGGCAAGATAGAAACGGGAGCCTCTCTCACACCCATTCTGTCCTGGGTGGCTGCGATCGGAGGAGAGTCGGTGTGGAAGCAGACGCAGAGGCCTCCAGTAACGCCAGGGCCTTTTTAATAATCCTTCATCCTCAGACCTCTCCAGTCTTCCGATGGCTTCCTTATTATCAATTCCGTGCTAATCTGCTGCGGAAATGCAGAAGTCGGTCTTTTCAGGTGAATTCCGCTAATCCTTTCTCCCCCCCTCCCCATAAAAACTGTCAAGCCGTGCCCTTCCGGAGACGAAGCCGAATCGCTGTAACTTCAGATGGGGAAGTAAATATCCAGAGAAACCGCTGGAGCAGCTTCGTCGCTGCATTTTTATAGGACGTCGCTCCAAGGTAATGTTTTGCCATTTCTTTTTTACACTTGAAACATTTTAATGGCTATATGGTTGGGATGGGTGCTGGTATAGTGTCGTGAAACTCCTACAACTGGGCTGGGCTGGTCTGAAGGCAGTCTTGTTAGGGCTACTTAACTTACAATATGTGAGATGAGTGACAAGATTTGGCCTGGCTGTAGGGATGCCAGCCTCCAAATAGGACCTGGGGATGCCCTGGAATTACAGCTCTTCTCCAGACTACAGAGGTCAATTCCTTTGGATAAAATGGATGCTTTGGAGAGTGGGCCAGTGGTGGGATCCAAAAATTTTAGTAACAGGTTCCCATGGTGGTGGGATTCAAACGGTGGCGTAGTGCCAATGGGGCTAGGCGGGGCACGATGGGGGCGTGGCTGGGCATTCTGGGGGCGGGGTGTGATGAATGCCCTTATAAGGCATTCAGTTTCCAGGGTGAGAGTCTGCCCCAAAGGGGTTTAGCCCTGGCCAGCCCTGATTGGCTAGAGGGAAATGGCAAGAATATAAAAGGAGTCAGCCAGAGTGCTGAGGGGCTTTTCTTTTGGTTCTTTGTGCCTTTTGGTGCGTTTTGGCAGAGTGAGCAGATCAAGCAGAGATCTGTCACTGCTGTTGGTCTGGCAGGAGTCAGACAGTGTACTCTGTAAGCTGAGGAAGCTTATCAGAGACATCAGGAAGCCCTGAGTTTGGTGGAGGGTGACCTCGGCCACTCCAGGTGTTTGATTGAAAACCTCTGTCCAGGACTTTTCAGAGTCTGTCCTAAACCAAAGTACAACCCCAGTCTTAGGAGGCTCCAGCCGTCCAGTGGCAGTGTGGCCAGTTTGGATGGTGGGAGAGGGAGGCTTGTGTGCCAGAATCCCACAGGGCATAGACTGGGGTGTGTTGATTTAGTGTGGTTCGGTACGGAAAGACTAGTGTCTGACAGAAGAGGGAGTGTGATACTCTAAAGTCAAATCTTTTTCTGAAGTAAAATCTTTTCTTAAGTGACACCTGCGTGTGTCTGTGAATGTTTGAAACTGAAGTGCTGACAACATCTCTGAAACCATTAAGGTCTTGAAACCAACAAGCTTTTGAAACCAAAAAGCTTTAAAATCCTCTCAGGTTACCTGAGAATCCTACATTTAAGCCAGTAATAAACTTTTCAAGTTTTGTTTAAGTTACAACCATTCCAGTCTATTTTGTCTGTGTGTGTTCCTAGAAAGAGTGGTGTCCATTTATCAGGTTATGGGCTACCGAACAGATTATATTTTTGGTGGCAGTGAACTTTAATTTTTTTTGTTTTATTAGGGGAGATCCCTCCAGCTAGAGAGGAACCAGTTTCCTGAGGGAATATCTCCCTGGGGCTTGGCACTTTGAAATAGGTGTCAGGGAAAGGGGAATTCCTTTTTCTCTCCTTCTCCTTTGCCCCTGTTTGTGCTTTTGTGGACATTGGTGACATAAGGGTGGCTTGGAAGTTTGGGACAAATGAATGCCTCAGGTGTGGGCCGTGCCCTGAGTTGTCACACGGGGCATTAATAATTTCTCTGTTACTGTAAAAAACTCTTAGTGTAAAAAAAAATTCCTAATTTCCAGCTGGTATCTTTCTGTCCATCATTTAAACTCATTACAGCAAATCCTATCGTCTACTGCCAACAGAAACAACTACTTCTCCTCGAATTGACTGCCTGTCAAATACTTAATACTTTCAAATACTTAATTTTGTTTCTAGAAATCAAAAGAAGGATACTTTCCTTAAACAAGGAACTCTTGACCATATTCTCTAAAACATGTTTTTAAAACAGCCCAACGGGGAGAATTATCCCCTTTTCTACCTTCGCTAACCAGCCACATAGGAAACAACAGGACTTGATGATATTTGGACCTAATGGAATTTCTAATGGAAAAGCAGACCCAATTAGTAACCCCCTCTCGGCACACACAAATAAATAGTAACCCACTCTCGGGAATTGGTGAGAACCTGCTGGATCCCACCTCTGGGGTGGACTCTATGGCCTTGTACTCCACGGAGGTCTCTGTCCTCCCTAGGCTTCACTTCAAATATCCAGGAGTTTCCAACCAGAGGCATAGATCCAAGAGGACAAGTGTGTGTGTGACACACCGGGCACGTGCCCCTGTGGTGAGGGCAGGCAGGGGCATTCCAGGGGCGTTCTAGGGGTGTTCCAGGGCGGGGGCATTCCAGGGCAGGATGGGGACGGAGGACACACCAGTGCACCGGGCGTTTTCCCCCTTGCTACGCCTCTGCTGACCACCCTACCTGGCCCCCAAACTGAGCCACCAAGAAAACCAAAGGAGAGAGATGACCACATCTCCACTCAGTCCATTAGCTGTCCATTAGGTTCAGTTCAGGGTATTGACTATCACATACCAAGCCCTTCAGGCCCTTGGTGCTTCAGATCTGCAGGACCACCTCTCCACCATGCTCCACCTCGGCAGTGTTGTTCTCAGCAGGACCTTCTGCAGCCAGATATGTGTATGTGCAGTGGTGGGATCCAAAATTTTAGTAACAGGTTCCCATGGTGGTGGGATTCAAACTGTGGCGTAGTGCCAATAGGGCTGGGCGGGGCACGATGGGTGCGTGGCCGGGCATTCCGGGGCCAGGGCATTCCTGGGCAGATCTGTGGCAAGGATGTAGCCACTGCGCTGGTCCGTGGGCAGGAAACGAATGCACGCAGGCGCAGGCTGCCACGCACGCCAGTGCACCTCCCACTAGACTGCTTCAAGTTCTGCACGCTACTGCTGAGAAGAGGGGCGTAACTAAGGCAAAAATCATGTGGCAAAATCACCCATTAGTAACCTCCTCTCGGCACACACAAATAATTAGTAACCTACTCTCGGGAACCTGTCAGAACCTGCTGGATCCCACCTCTCTGTATGTGATGTGCCATCAAGTTACTTCTCCCCTATGGCAACCTTATGAATTAATGACCTCCAAATCATCCTCTTGTTAACAGCCTGGTTCAGGTCTTGCAAATTGAGGGCCATCATGGCATCCTTTGTCGAGTTAATCCATCTCCTGCTGGATCCTCCTCTCTTTCCTGCTGCCTTCCACATTTCCTGGCACGATTATCTTTTCCAGTGACTCATTTTCTCATAGTGTGACTAAAGTACAAAGGCCTCCATTTAGTTGTTTCAGCTTCAAGAGAGAGTTCAGTCTTGATTAGATCTAGAACCGCTGATTTGTCTACAGGTGTCATCTGGCAAATGGACAAAATCCATAATGTATGGTCGAAGGCTTTCACGGCCAGATTCAACTGGTTGTGGTGGGTTTTCCGGGCTGCGTGGCTGTGGTCTGGTGGATCTTGTTCCTAACGTTTCACCAGCATCTGTGGCTGGCATCTAGATTTCCCTCTGTGATACCCCTCTGAAGATGCCAGCCACAGATGCAGGCGAAACGTTAGGAACAAGATCCACCAGACCACGGCCACACAGCCCGGAAAACCCACTACAACCAGCAAAACCCATAACTGTTCATATTAAATGGATCCTCTGTTGCAGCCCCCTCCTTACAAGGTTAAAATGGCTCCCAATCTGCCAGCTTCCTGTGAACTATGCAAAATGCCATTGTTCAAGAAGGATTTTTTGCATAGGTAATAGGATGTTTCTGTACTGTAGTGGTGCAGAAAGTAGCATTGGTAAATGGACTGGGACTGTGGCTTATACAATGCAATTATATTCAGTTTCACAGGGCCAGTTAAGATGGAGCTGTTCCAGTAGGCTCATGGTTGAGGCCACCATGGTACCAGCTGGTCTCCCTGCTCTCCTTCCCCTCTCTTCCTCCTCCTTCTGTTTCCTTTCCTTCTTCCCCTCCCTTCTCCTCTACTTTCCCCACTTTTCCTTCCTTCCTTCCTTCCTTCCTTCCTTCCTTCCTTCCTTCCTTCCTTCCTTCCTTCCTTCCTTCCTTCCTTCCTTCCTTCCTTCCTTCCTTCCTTCCTTCCTTCCTTCCTTCCTTCCTTCCTTCCTTCGATGTGGAGGTATTACATCTGTAGGCCCCTTGAAACTCTTAGAACTATTGAGTTAGTGGAATTTTTAATGATGATGTGTTTATTGCCGGTTTTATGAATATAGATATTTACTGCAACTGAACTGTGTTGTGAGTTGCCCTGAGCCCAGAAGAGGAGGGGTGGCCTATTAAATCAAACAAATAATAATAAATAATGCAGCAATACTGCCTATTGCTGCAAGTGTGCTCTGATTATGTTTCTCCACTGCCTGATGTGTTATGTTTCAGTGCTTATGCTTTGTTTCAATTCTGTCTTAGACTTCTGGTCATTTTCAGACTTCCGTAGCCCAAACCTGCTTGCATTGTTCATTGGCCATCCTGTCATGCCCCCACAGAGGCTTTTGTTATTTCCCCATTAAGCTTCAGTTTTCCCATAGTTAGCATGGCTTTAGTTCATTGTTAAGTCTTCTAAGGGAGGGTATTTTAGTTAGCCCCTGTCCCTTTAAGACATTTCCCAAGAGGCAGTTTCCTTTTTTTACCCAGTGATCCCCTGTTTTAGTTCTAGCCAGTCAGTCAGAGTGAGGTGCTAAGAGTAGTTGGAAACCGGAATATTTGTGACGTCCATATTATTATATGGTGGTCCATAGAGCACAAGTTAAGTTTAACAGCAGTTAGAACATGACAAAGACTGAAAGAACTGAAAGGAAGCAAGACAAATGAGACTTTCTTGAAAGCAACCAAGAGAAGACACAGGCCCTTTCCCCACTCACTGTTTGCTGCGCGCTACTCTCGCCGAGTAGCGCGGGGTCCAACTGCACTCCCCACTACAGCAGCCCCGACTCTGCTGCTCTTGCGCCCCCTCAGCGCGGGTCATTCTGGCGCTGCTCAAAACGGTGCCTTTTGATGACCCCGCGCAGGGCGCGGGGCAATGGGGAAGCCCGGGGAACATGACCCTCGCGCTAAAAAGGTCCTGGACCAGACGAAATGGATGTCATTTTAAAAGTGGGGAAACAGCCACAGTCTGCAGTCTGAGAAGACACACCTCAAATACTGCCTGGTCCTTTCAAACCTGCTCAAGACAAGCAAGTACTCTGAGTTAGATAGACCCAAGGGAGGAGTTAGGGTCTTGTTTCTCTCAAATAATAAACCCATCGTTTGAACTGTTGAACCTGGATTGTGTCTCCCCCACTCTGTCCAAACCAAGTACAGGGCACCTCAAACAGATTCACTTGGGGGGCAGAACAAGTCCTGCCCTATTGATTGTATAGGAGCCAGCTGCTGCTTTAAGGAGTCAAGCATTTTCACCTGTCTTCATGTGTCCCATACCAAAGAGGAAGGAAACACAAACGGCAGTGGTGCTCGGGGGGAAAATATTTATTATCTATACAACCCCTACGCTTTTTGCACGAACTTCATCAGAGGCTATAACTTCAAAGACTGTCTACAATATTCTCTTTGAAGAACAATATGGCATACTCTTCTTCTGTAAGCATCTGAAGGCTTCAGCCGACCATATGGCCCAGATTGCTAGAACTATGGTCAATTTTTGGTTTTGTTAGTTTAGCTTTTCCTCTCAGATCACAGCTAACTTCTGACAGCCTTGTAGGGTTGTCAAGGCAAGAGATGCTCAGGGGGAATCTGGTCTTCCATGGTGATCGCCCAATCAAGTGCTAACCGGAGCTGGTCCAGCTGAGCTTCTCGTATCTGACAAGATCCAGCTAGCCTGGGCTATCCAGGGTCAAATCCCCACTACCGTCTTAGCCAGGTTTCAGAACACAAACTAACCAGGTTTGAGGGACGACCTCCCCATTGCTTGTGTGGCAGATTCCGTTTCTGGTGCTCGTTCTCCCCATTAATCCACATTCTGGCAGGACCTGGTTGCAAGTGACATAGACCCCCATTAACACGGCTCAGAGCTGATCCGAGGGAAGGGATGAGGGTTGAAACTCTGACTCGTTTCTCACCCTGGAGTGTGACGCGGAATTTGGGCAACCAATAAGCACTGAGATGTGTGCACAGCCTTTCCTTGGTTTCAGTTCCGCTTTTGCGATTGGCCAGCAGAAGGGGATGCAAACGTTAAACAGTCAAACGTGTAACTTTGAATCATTAATGGTTTACACAGGTAACTATTAACTGTTTGCACAGTTAAACAGTTAAACGTTAAACTTTTACTCACTGGTTTTTTTGATCATGCCCCTACAATGTACGTTTCCGCAGTGGGAAAAGGTCCCACCCCATCAAGGCACGCCTGCCAATCAGGGGAGTCCGGCGAAGCGAGCTTGCCTGGTAGTGGGGATTGATGAGTTCTGCAACCAGGTGTGCCTGTGTAAGGAATTCCATAGAAGCAGAAATAAAAGGCTTTTGGGAGTAAAAGTCCATTTATTAAGACATCTTAGAAAGCTCAAGTACACGCAGTGGCAGGAATGACACTTCCCGCCAGAAGCACAGGTTATAACTCTATTCACCCCATCCCCCATCCTGCTTCCCATGGGAACGGAGTCCTCATCTCCCGCGCAAAGATAAAGTCTCCGCCGATGAAGCTGGCCCATCGCCCGAGCTGTGGAATGCACTCAAGGTTACTTCACCATCAACACCATTGAATCCTTTACACTCTGCCTCCCCTTAAAGAAGACCCCTCCCCCAGGTTTATGCGGAAAGTAGCGGTGAAAAGCAGAAATAAGGAATTAGGGGGCGCCAATATTTTCGGAATAAACCCATTGATTATACCCAGAGGAATATCCCACCTAAGAGACTACAAATATTGCAAGCGTTGCCGCGATTAAAGCTGAGAGTCCAGGATAAGCGTCAATTTCTGTGAGTGCTTGTGGGCCATCAATAATAGTCGGTTAGGGGGCCTCTCCGGCGGGTCGTAAAATTGCCAGGCATCGGAAGCAGGAGCCTCAACTTTGAACAGGGCAAGCTGGAATGGAAGACAGGATGAATGTTACTTGCCTAAAGGAAGGAGTTAAGAGGCAAATCCAATCCGGAGCAGTGACATCATTAATCACTTTAGTAATCTGAAAAGGTCCTACCCAGATCTGGGTCTGCCCAGTTTGGAAAATCTATATGCACGTGCTCCTGAGATTTTTTGGTGGACAAATACACTCCAAAGCACCTACACGCAGAGGGAAATCCGAAATGGTGTTTATCCGCTTGCAGCTTTTGGAGGAGTCCTTAGCCTGTTTGTAAGGCGCTCTGGAATCGATTCCACCCCTCGGCTAGGGGACGAAATCCATTGTTGAAGAATTCTGGAGGGTCCAAAGCTGCCAGCGGTAGTTGGATGTGGGCTTAACCTTGGCGGGAAGGAGCGTATATTGTGACACAATGTTCAAAGGGAGTTTTCTTTGTACTGCTATGAACCGCATTGTTATAGGCAGTATCTCCGCGAACGGAATAAGCTCGCACTAATTGTCTTGGTGGTAGTTGAATTGTAACAACGTAAATACTGTCTCGAGGGTCTCTGTTCGCTCTCTCCTCAATTCTCACCGCGTCACTTTGAATCGTGGTAGGGCGGCGATCAGTCGAAGTGACCCCCAATAACCCCAAAAACGCCTTCCAGAACTTTGAGAATGAATTGGGGGCCGCGGGTTGGAGACCACCTTTATCGGGGGCGGAGATGGCAAGACGCGTAAAACATGTTGGAATCGAACAGCCGTGCCTTAACTTAGGAGCCGAGGGGATGGAAGCACATGGAATATAAATGGGCTTGTTTAGAAAATAAGTCCACTTCACTACCCACAAGAACCGTTAATTTGCCCGCTTGACTTCGGGCAACCGTCTTGTAATAAAAATCCATGGAGATGACTTCCCAAGGGCGGGAGGCCATCGGGAGAGAGGATTCTCCAACAGCCCATGGGGTTTTCTCCTGGATGGTTTTGGCTTCTGCACAGACCGAAACGCAGCCCTTTAATATATGCCTTCCAATGTCCTTGCGCATTCGCGCCACCAGAACTGCTGGCGGGCCAAATGCAGAGTTTCTTTGTCAGAAAGCCAAAAAATGTCCAGCTGGCCCGGAGCTGGCATCGCGGGCAGGCTTCAAGAACCTGCTTCAAGCGGAGGGGGGGAGGTGAGGTACCAACATTCCCCCTCCGCCCAAACCCCCCCCATTCCTCCAAACGCGATGGTTGGGGAGTCACTTTCTTCCAGCTTTGGAGGGCACCAAGTGCAGCCCCGCCTCCTGCAGAAGTTCCCACAGGAAAGGAGATGACAGAGGAGTACAGGAATGGGGGGGAGGGAGGAGGAGCTGACGTTTGAGAACGGGTGACAGCCAGCCCCAACTGGAGGGGGAGAGAACAGTCTCGCGTGGAATGTCTCGTAAGGCAGGCTCCACACCCTTGGTGAGGCGCGAGGTAGCCGCTGGTCAGCCAGCTTCTATTGGTTTTCCCGAGGGAAAAAAATGGACGGTGAAAAGAGAAACGAGAAAAGAAATCGGCCCAACGTGAGTTGTTTTGCGGACATCTTGAGGGGGTGGAAAGGAGGCTGCCAAGTTTTGTGATCCGACCAGAGCCACCTTGAAAGGGGTGTTTGAAAGCCCCCTCCAGCCAGTGAAGCTTCCAGAGTGAGAAGTAAAAGTGCTACTTTGATGGTCATGAGTCTACTTTATCCCCTACAGTCCAGTTGAGTTCAGCACCAGAAGGGAATTTCTTAGGACAAATAAGCACCACGGAACCAGCCTACCATCTTTTATTTTTTCTGCAACAGGGCTGCCCCAAGTGCTTTATTGTCCGGAGGCATCCACGTGAACCACAAACGGGAGATCTTGGGTCAGGGTGCTTCAGGATAGGTTCTGGTGGTAAAGCCTCGACTTTAAGGAAGTTGAAAGGCTGTTTGACACTCTTCAGACCAGGAAAGCAAATTCCGGGTTTGGCGGACATTGGATCTTTTACCTTTAGATGCGTAAAAGAGGTCACTGTGAGAGGGAGAGTCCAGTTCAGCCAATTGGGGCATAAAGTCAATGATAGAAATTAGCAAAGCCAAGAAAAGATTGGAGTTCCCTTTCTTGATTTGGTGGGGCGTAGGCTTCATTGGAGGACTGGCGCTCGAATCTTAGCAGGATCCATTTTAAGCCCTCGAGGCGAGATCCGGTAACCTAAATAGTCAATGGAGGTCACTGGTAGAAAACAGCATTTGGAGAGTTTGGCTTAAAGAGGGAGTTGTCGAGCAAAGCGGCTTCAATACCTCCTGAACCAATGTTTCATGCTCTTCTATGGTTTGTGAGTAGAATTAAAACGTACATCTAAGTGTATACCTACAACTCCCTTGTACAATAAATCCATGGAAGGGAACTCGTTGATAAAGGGCCATAAAAAGTGGCCAGGGGGCTGCACTTTAACCCGAATGGCATTTATCAAAGCATTCAGAACTGTCCAAAACCCTTTGTGTTAAAAGCTGCGCAGTCAAGTGTTCATAGCCTTCAGCAATTCTGAAGCTTCTGTAGTAAAAAGCTTCTCTCAAGTCCAATTCTAGTGAAATGCCTTTGCCGAAAGTGCATCTAAAAAAGGTCCCTTGATCAAAGGCAAAGGATATTTATTTCTGGACACAGGAGACCGCATTGAGACCTCGATAATCTAAAATGCAAAGCCGTAAGGACTCCATCTTTCTTTACAAAACAAAACGGGAGCAGCGTGTGGTGTGTGTTTGGTATGCCGCCCGATATGAACCCAGCGAGCCGGAGGTTCTTGTCCAGGAAGGCACGCAAGTTCTAGCCTTCTCCTCATTGGGACTCATCACGGTAGATTCTACCTTTAGGCAGTTGGCGCCCCTGGTTGTATAAATCGCTTGATTTTGCAGTCAAGTGTCTCTGTGGGGTGGCAACTGATCGCATTCTTGCTCCTGAAAACTCTTGGCTAGGATCCATGATAATGCAGGTGGGATGTCAATGGAATCGGGAGCAATCGCTGAAGAAGCCAGAGGGTGTGTGTCCAGGAGAAGTTGGGTTTTCCCCAATTCATGTGTTCACACGTGAGGGAGGGTCAGTGAATTCTAAAGATCCGTTCCTTCCAAAATGAACTTTGGTTCACATGTAATAGTAACTCATGGCATGCCCAAAACTATGGAGTGTTTGGCCATTACTGGCAAGCCTAAAAATAAAACTAATTTTCTCCCAATGAGTCGGTATGTAACGTGAGGAGAACCGGGTTGTGTTTTGAACTGGGCCGGTCCTTCGCTCCCCGAGGGGGTGCCGTCCATTTGGGTGAAATGGTATAGGCTTAGCCAGGGGAATTCGGTCAAGACCTAAGCTCCTCTGCCACTCTAGGGCCGTGCATTTTAAGCAGTTAAGGGAGCAGCCAGAATCCACAAGGGAGCCGGAGGCTATAATGCGAGGTAAGCCGATTATGTTTGGGGTTGGCCAGAAACGCTTGGACAGTAATGGGAGCTTGCTACCTTCACTCCACCGCGTCAGGAGTCCGGGCCCATGTCCATGGGGGCTGAAGAAAGGCAAACGGCTGCTTCCCCCTCCTCCGGGTTAAGCCTTCGATGACCGCTTTAAGACGCAGTCCGTCGGATAGCGGCCCCGATCTGGCGTGGTGGCTTGGCAGATGGAGTGCGTGTAGCGTTGGAAGCTGACGAGTTGGTTTTGTTTCTTGGGACAGTTGGCCCGGCTAGATGACCTGGCCCTCCGCAGTAAAGACACATATCCCAGTAAAGCGGCGACGGCTGTTCAGAGGTGGTTTCGGTAGGGGCTGAAGCTGGGCTTGGCTTGGTAAGAGCAGTGAAGGTGGGTTTTGGACGTGGGCTGGCCTCCGGCACGCAGCCGTATTCCAAACGAGACGCCACCTGGGACCTCAAACTGGATCCAATCTGGGCAATAGTACGAGGGAACTCAGAATTAAAAACACCGCTTTCACGCAGCTTGCCGTCCACAGCATCCTCGAGAAGTATTCGGTGATTTCATCGCGTTCAGGCCACTCAGGAGGAAGTTCTCGAGCAACGCCGCCGCATCGCAAATTCACGGGCAAAATTCTGCAAACGGAAGCGGTTGCCTTGCTGGATAGTTTTGATAGGTGCTGGATAAGCTTCATTACTACCGGCGCCTGGATCTTTGGAAGCCCAGCGCTCGCTTCAGGCTTGGAGGAATGCGGGCACTACGTCACGAGAGTCTTCATCTTGCAAATCCAAAAGAGTCCCGAACCAGTCGGGCTGCTGCCCCATCCAGGACTGGAGGCCGCATAAGTCCCGTATTTTTTCGCGCTCAGACCGGTATAAAATCATCATAGTCTTCAGAAAGTAGGCGGGTAATTGGAGATTTGCAAAATGGCGTAGGGAAGTTTAAGAGCGAGTCCCATCAAAAAAACGGGCTGGTATCAAGGGGCCTATAAAGTAGCCCCGTGCCTCCACGGCTCATAGGCGCCTACTGGGGCGGCGCTTGCTTGTAAGGTTGGGCTGAGTTGGGCAGGCAGCTGTTGTAATGCAGGGGCGGAATGGGCTAAGCCTTTGCCGCTTCAAGGCGCTTTAGGTGGCAGGACCCAGGTACGTGGCCCCCCTGAAGCCGGCATGATCAGTAACAGCATAGACTCCAACTTGGGAAGCTACCTGGTCTGCTTGCCTCCTTAGCTCCTCTCTCCAACGCAGCGCCAGCTCCCTCTCCTTGCGGGTCAAGGCATCTTGATGCGCATGCAGAGCAGCTTTTTCTCGTTCCAATTGTAGCCAGTTCATTCCGTTTAAGAGCTTCCAGTAGAAGCTCACTCTGCGTGCGCTAACAGGCCTGAACACTTTCGCGTTGCCGCTGTAAGAATCCAGTCTGGAGTGTTCCCAGGACCTTTATCATGGACTGACAGATTCCTGGAAGGCATATTGTCGTTGGAGCGCATCTTTGGCACGGGTCCAACTCCGAGGGCTGGACCTCTTTGGCGTTGCTGTTCCCGGTCCCTCTGCAGGTTTTCGCGCTCTTGCTGCAACTTTGTGCCCGTTCCTCCCTCACTCCATAGCTGGCGTTCACGCAGTTCCATGCCGCTTGGGCATCCTACGCAGTCGCCCCACTTCCTCATCCCAGTCCTCTCTCGCATGGGAGAGGAAACTGGTCCGGCTAGAATGCAGGCTTTCTTCGGACTCTTAAATGCCGTCTGGAAGGCGAGACATCGGAGACACCAGTAGCCGTTTCTCGGTGAAGCCACCGGTGGCTCCCCGAGGCACCTTGCAGGTGCGGTAAGCTGGCCCAGGATTAGGAGTCCGATTGGGAAGCCCAGTGCGCAGATACCCCTTTCAATTCCAGGTTTAGTCCCGGTGTCAACTTTGGGCGGGCCCCAGTGCTGTGCCGCGGTGGTGGTCCTTGGGAGCATCACCAAAATACGAGTCCAGGGAATGCGTTCAATGGATTCCTGGGTTGCCACATGAAAGGTGGTCCAAGCTTCCGTCTCCTCCATGACATGGAGTTGCATCTGAGGTTTGTAATCCACACGGCAAACGGGTAGAGAGATCCGATCCACAGGCGAAACCGATCCATAGACAGAAGCGCCCCAAACGACTCCATGGAAGTCCCCATGAGTCAGCTTCGCCAATCGTCCCTCGTTCCTTAACGGAGTAAAGGGAAGACTTCGTGGCTGATACGAGGGTGACGGGGAAGAGCCACCAGCGAGGGCCCGTTCTCCTGCCGGTTCCTCGGTCAGATCCAGAAGGGAAAGGTCGGAGCCCTCTTTGGGGAGCTCACCGCGCGACCTTCCGCCAGGTAACATTCAACCTCTCCATCGCCAAGACAAAGGAGGTCCACTGCACAGGAATATAGATGAATTCAGGGATTCCTGCCACAATGTAAAGGGAATTCCATAGAAGCAGAAATAAAAGGAAGCTTTGGGAGTAAAAAAGTCCATTTATTAGAAGACATCTTAGAAAGCTCTGGCGGTACACGCAGGGTGCAGGAAATGACTTGCTTCCGCGGGCCAGAAGCACAGGTTATAACTCTATTCACCCCATCCCCCATCCTGCTTCCCATGGGAACGGAGTCTTCATCTCCCGCGCAAAGATAAAGTCTCCGCCGATGAAGCTGGCCCATCGCCCGGGCTGTGGAATACACTCAAGGTTACTTCACCATCAACACCATTGAATCCTTTACAGTCTGCTGTGTGCTCGCTGCGGTGGGGAGGGGGAAACTCTGATAAAGAGGACACGGTTTCACCACGAACAGGTTTGGATCTGTACGCAAATTTCAAGTGGGGATTCAACCCAGGTCAGCAACACTGAGCAAACTTGGTTAGTTGTGATTATGCAAACTCAAGCTTTTGGTTTTTTTTTTTAAAAAAAAAACCTTTGATAAATCATTAGCAATTTTGCTATTTGCCTTAAGTCAGTTATGTTCCCAATAGCAGTAAAGCCCACTTTAGGGTAAGAAATACATCAGGCCTAGCTAAGGGAGAGGGTGAGGGCAAGTAGGGGCTGGGAGGACTTGCTGGGGGTGGGGGGGAGGGGGCCTTTTAAGCCCAGGATCAGTGGCGGCAAGGTGCTGCTGCCCCATGGCAGGGGCGAGAGGGAGCGGGAGAGGCAAGAGGGCTGCTGGGGGTGGGGGAAGCGCAAGGGGGCTTTTGGAGCCCTGGAGCAGCAATTGTAAGGTGCCGCTGCCTCAGGGTGGGAGTGGGAGAGGGTGGGAGGGCTTGCTGGGTGTGGGAGAGGGCAAGGGGGATGGAATGTCTGACGACAAACCCTCCACCAATAAGGGAACAGGACATTCCATCCCTTAGCGCACAGGTGTCAAATTCACGGCCCTCCAGATGTTGTGGACTACAGTTCCCATCATCCCCTGCCAGCATGATGATGGGAACTGTAGTCCATAACATCTGGAGGGCCGCAAGTTTGACACCTATGCCTTAGCGCTCAATTATTCATAAGATGACTCTAAGGAAGCACTCCTAAGCAGGTCTACTGAGAAGTAAGTCTCATTTTACTCAGTGGCAATGACTCACACAAACACACACAAATACTCATGAAGCTGCCTTATCCTAAATCAGGCCACTGGTATATCAAAGACAGTGTTGTCTACTCAGACTGGCAGTTGCTCGCCATGGTCCCAGCCAGATGTCTTTCACCTCACGTACAGCCTGGTCCTTTTTATCTGGAGGGGCCAGGGATCGAACCTGGTACCTTCTGAACTTAAAGTCGATGTTTACTGCTGAGCCACAACCCCTCCCTTGGAAGAGGTCCTTCATGTTGCAGCCACTTTTGAGTGCATCTGCTTCAGATTGCTCCCAAAGTCTCTTATTCAGTAGGCAAATGTAGACACACAGCATTCTTAGAAGCAAAAAAATACTGCAGATTGGAATAAAACTGATTCCGCTTCTCGAAGGAGCTCTGCTCTCAAAAATCAATGCGGTAATACCCTTTTCAAAGGCCTGCTTTCCTGCTCAGAGCTGGGGACGTGGTGCGGCTTAATGACAGGCGAGCCACGGAAAGCAACGACCCACCTTCGATCTAGCCTGGCCGGCGCTGCTTAATGCCGCCGCCCTCGCTGTGAAGGCGGACAAAGGGCCTCCGAGATGCCTTCACCGGTTCAGGGGACGTCCCGCTCAACCGCAACCTGCTAGACAATAATAAGAGGGTCCCTTACATCTCTTTGACAGAACATCAATGCCGGCCTCAAGAAGCCTTTGATCGCTGGCAAGTATTCCAGCCTTCTGAGTAGCCAGCGGTGAAGGAGAGAATAAAACACGTCCACCTTCATCACAATGAACAATCCCCTCCAGTCACCGTCCTCAGCGAAGCAAGGATTGGTACGATTCCCGTGCAGGGACGTTATCATTTTCACTCGGCACGGGCATCTTGCGGGCTCCTCGGGGGCTGGGGCTCTGCCCATGATAATAGAAATAACAGTCGTTACGTTGGGAGGGGGATTCAACCAATTTTGGAACAGATTAAGCAGATCCCATTCGGGGCAAGACGAAGAAAGGAGACTACGAGGGGTTTTGATAAGCTTTGGGCAATCTGTTGTTTTTTTCCTTTTGAAGCGTCTCGTCACCCAGCGGCCAAAAAAAAAAAAAACCCTGTCGGTGAAGCGCCAAAGAAAGTGAGTCGTTGAAAAAAAAATTAAGTCTCCTGTTGTCCTCTGCAATCAGCTCTGCCATTCAGAGCCGTGGGTTGAAAGACTGTCTCTGCGGACTGGGCCTAATCTCAACCTTTGAACACTATCAGGCACGGGCCATTAGAGACACCGGCCGTCCAAAACAAATTACTTACTGTAATCCCTTGCCTGATGTATGCAGTAAAAAAAAGACAATAGCGCAGCTCATCAGCCGGGGCCGCTGAGCGAGATTTATAGTGTGCCGCTGAGAAAACTTCCATTCCCAGAGGTATCCCCAAATTGACCCACCAGCCACAAGGTGTATTAAAAACTGTTATACCGAAGGAATGGGATGGGACGGGGCCTTCGACTTCGCAAAACCGGTCTTCGTTCATTGCAAATTCGTGCAACGTTGTCGTTTGCTAGCAGATGAGGATTTGCATGGGGTTCTTCCGCTGGCCTCTCTGGGAATCAAAGAGTCTTGTTTCTGTGGTATCAACAAAGGACTGCAGGCTGTGGCATGTAATTGGCTGCCCCACGTGTTGCATAACGGAAAGTCATGGCACACAATGAACCGGTCTTTGCTCCCTGCAAATTCATGGAGCCTCAGATGCCAGGCCCATGTAGTTTACAGGCAAAACTGGCAAGTTATGCAAATCCTTCCCAAGAGACTCGTGTGCGTCCAAAGTACCGTCAAGTCACCCCTGACATGGTGACCATGTAGGCTTTTCAAGGCAAGAGACAGTCAGAGGTGGTTTGCCATTGCCTGTTTCTGCAAAGCAACCCTTTACTTTCTCCATGGTCTTGCATCCAAGTACTAACCAGGCCCAACCCGGGAGAACCATCAAGGTGTACTGATTAAGAGCAGGTGGATCTTAATCAGGAGAACCGGGTTTGATTCCCCACCTGAGTGGCAGAAACTTATCTGGTGAACCAGATGTGTTCATGCACTCCTACATTCCTGCTGGGTGACCTTGGGCTAGTCGCAGTTCTTCGGACCTCTCTCAGCCCCACCTGCCTCACAAGGTGTCTTGTTGTGGGGAGAGGAAGGGAAAGGAGCTTGTGAGCCACCTTGAGTCTCCTTGCAGGAGATAAAGGTGGGATATAAATCCAAACAACCACCTCCTCCTTCTTTGTTTTCATGTTCTGAAGACATTAGTACACAGAAAGGAGACTACCAGGGAATCCAGAGCCATGACACACAGGCACGCAACATGGCAAATCACCTCTGTTCATCTCTTGTCTTGAAGCCCTGTGGGGTCGTCAGAAACTGGCCATGCCTTCCCATTCATCCCTTGCTCTCCCTGCCCTCCCCACCTGAAACATATAATGGAGGCTCCTTCCCATGCTGAGGCAGTGGAATCATTGAGGGTCGCTCGTGCTGCAGTAGGCGGTAGCGACACAGACAAGTGGGTGGTCCAGAGTATGAGCTGCCGCCCTGCCTGCTGCATGACCCATCCTTGGGAGAGTACATAAGAACATAAGAACGAGCCTGCTGGATCAGATCAGAGTCCATCTAGTCCAGCATTCTGCTACTTGCAGTGGCCCACCAGGTGCCTTTGGGAGCTCACCTGCAGGATGTGAAAGCAATGGCCTTCTGCTGCCGCTGCTCCCAAGCACCTGGTCTGCTAACGCATTTGCAATCTCAGATGAAGAAGGATCAAGATTGGTAGCCCATAGATCCACTTCTCCATAAATCTGTCCAAGTCCCTTTTAAAGCTATGCAGGTTAGAGGCCATCACCACCTCCTGTGGCAGATTTTGGAAGGTAAGCAGCATCATACCAAGTTGGTGCTTGGATGCGAGACCACCAAGAAAGTCCAAGGTCGTTCCCCAGGCAATGGCAAACCACCCCTGTTAGTCTCTTGCCTTGAAAATCCTACAGGGTTGCCTAAGTCAGTTGTGACTTGATGGTCTTTTCCACCATTAATATTGTAGAGTTGGACTTTCTTGAAGTCCTCAAAACTTTGAACTAAAGTTCCAGTAAGCACCATTGGTAGGCCTTAAGAACATAAGAACTAGCCTGCTGGATCAGACCAGAGTCCATCTAGTCCAGCACTCTGCTACTCGCAGTGGCCCACCAGGTGCCTTTGGGAGCTCACGTGCAGGATGTGAAAGCAATGGCCTTCTGAGGCTGTTGCTCCCGAGCACCTGGTCTGCTAAGGCATTTGCAATCTGAGATCAAGGAGGATCAAGATTAGGAGCCATAGATCGACTTCTCCTCCATAAATCTGTCCAAGCCCTTTTTAAAGCTGTCCAGGTTAGTGGCCATCACCACCTCCTGTGGCAGCATATTCCAAACACCAATCACACATTTCGTGAAGAAGTGTTTCCTTTTATTAGTCCTAATTCTTCCCCCCAGCATTTTCAGTGAATGCCCCCTGGTTCTAGCATTGTGAGAAAGAGAGAGAAAATTTCTCTCTGTCCACATTTTCTACCCCATGCGTAATTTTATAGACTTCAATCATATAGTGCACTTTGCTGGGGGAGAAGTGAGTGGCAGAAACCTGAGCGGAAGGTGGGTGGGTGGTAGTGGCAGCAAAGGTTGCTGGGTGGTGGCCAGTGCTGGAAGTGAGCCAGCTGAAGAGAGGGGCACACCCCCTCCTCCACCCGGCTGCTGAGCCCCATGGCAGCACTCCAGCTTGCTGCTATGCCAGGTTCCTGGCAAGGCACCTCCAAGCCCAGGGGCAGCAGCTCCAGGTGGTGGAAAGTAGAGGCTGGTGGGGAGGTTCCTAGCTCCTGGAGGGAAGGGAGGAGGCTGGGATCCAAATGCACCCCTCCCCACGTGACACTCTCAAGTTGCACTGAGAGCTTGAAGAAGAAGAAGAGCTTGGATTTATACCCCCCCTTTCTATCCTGCAGGAGACTCAAAGGGGCTTACAATCTCCTTGCCCTCCCCCCCTCACAACAAACACCCTGTGAGGTGGGTGGGGCTGAGAGAGCTCAGAGGAACTGTGACTAGCCCAAGGTCACCCAGCTGGCGTGTGTGGGAGTGTACAGGCTAATCTGGATTCCCCAGATAAGCCTCCACAGCTCAGGAGGCAGAGCGGAGAATCAAACCTGGTTCCTCCAGATCAGAGTGCTCCTGCTCTTAGCCATTGCTCTTAGCCACTACGCCACTGCTGCTCCCTTGAGAACCCTTGTGCCCTCCATACACATAGGGCTGAGCCCAGTTCAATTTTGCAAGCGGTAACAGAAAGGCTGCGGCAACCCATCGCACATTAATAGGCCTTGAGGACTCTGCAGCGTAAAAATGTTTTAAATAACATGCATTTTAATAGCATACAATTTCAAATGAAATATCAATGTGCCTTTGGAGCAATAAGAAGTACAAAAGAAAACTCCTGTGATTTTATGTAGTTTGGTTTCGTAGTTGCCTCTGAGGACAGAAATTGTACAACAACTTCTGCATTTTGGAAAAGAGAAGAAGAGTTTGGATTTATACCCCACCCTTCTCAACCTTTAATGAGTCTCAAAGCAGCTTACAAACTTCTTCCGTTCTCCTCGCAACATACACCTTGTGAGCAGTGGTGGGATCCAAAAATTTTAGTAACAGGTTCCCATGGTGGTGGGATTCAAACAGTGGCGTAGCGCCAATGGGGCTGGGCGGGGCACGACAGGGGCGGGGCATTAATAATGTCTCTCTTACTGTAAAAAACTCTTACTGTAAAAAAAGTTCCTAATTTCCTGCTAGTATCTTTCTGTCCATAATTTAAACTCATTATAGCAAGTCCTATCGTCTACTGCCAACAGAAACAACTACTTCTCCTCTAATTGACTGCCTGTCAAATACTTAATACTTTCAAATACTTAATTTTGTTTCTGGAAATCAAAAGAAGGATACTTTCCATAAACAAGGAACTTGACCATATTTCTAAAACATGTTTTTAAAACAGCCCAACAGGGAGAATCATCCCGTTTTCTACCTTCGCTAACCAGCCACATAGGAAACAACAGGGCTTTATGATTTTTGGACCTAATGGAATTTCTAACGGAAAAGCGGACCCAATTAGTAACCCCCTCTCGGCACACACAAATAATTAGTAACCCACTCTCGGGAACTGGTGAGAACCTGCTGGATCCTGCCTCTGCTTGTGAGGTAGGTGGGACTGAGAGTTCAGAGAGCAGTGGTGAAATGAGTGAGGGACAGAAGGGGATGAAGCCCCGGGTGTCACTTGGGCAGGTCAAACGGGGAGTGGTAAATCAAACCCAGTTCTCTATGATTTTATTTGTGCCTTTATCACTTCAGACAAGTAGATGATGTTGTATTTTTGTTTTTAAAAATCATCCTGCAATGCTTTATACCCCCCAGCTGTTCCACTGGTCGCCAGGAACTGCCTGGCAACCCTAGAATGGCGTTATTTGCAAAATATGTTGACCCTGCCATCTCAGACAGTGTAAATTAGCCAAGACCTATTGAATTTTAGAAGGCCCATTCACACCAGCCGGCGTTCTGCTTTATTATATTCGCAAGACGGCCCCTTAAATTATTGTTGTTCTTTTTATCTTGAAAGGGGGCCCTGTTTATCCCCTTCTGCGACCACCCATTTGTATCATCCCGAAGCCTTCATAATATCATTAAAACATCCAATTGCATCATAAAATAATTCTGAAGTCAATGAAGCACAGTTGCTTAAATTATTCATTAACTCGCAACTGTGGGACCAGAGTGATAGGAACGAGCCATCGCCGGTAATTGGAATATTGTAAGCAATCATCTAAGTTTAAAAGAAAAAGATTCCAAAGATACAGTTTGGATAATCACATTTTACATAATGGGTACAAGTTGACAACCTCCTGTGTTCTGAAGCGGAATTTACCAAAATCCTAATACTCGATAAGGCTTGCAGCTGGATATTTTCCACAGCTGTTCGGCTCCCTTCCAATTAGGTTTTGGCTTGGACAGCTGCCGTAGGCCAGAACTAGCAGTTGCAGGAGAAGCGAAGTAGGTAGCAACAACTGCAACTCTAAGGCTCTCCCTACACAAGACAGGTGACACAAATTGAGTCAGGGATTTCCCAACCTGGGCAGTGGGGCAAACATCCTCTCCCCCTAGGGTTGCCAGTCTCCAGGGGGTCAGCTGGGTGACCTTGGGCTAGTCACAGCTTCTCGGAGCTCTCTCAGCCCCACCCACCTCACAGGGTGTTTGTTGTGAGGGGGGAAGGGAAAGGAGATTGTAAGCCCCTTTGAGTCTCCTACAGGAGAGAAAGGGGAGATATAAATCCAAACTCCTCCTCCTCCTCCTCCTCCTCCTCCTCCTCCTCCTCCTCCTCCTCCTCCTCCTCCTCCTCCTCCTCCTCCTCTTCTTCTTCTTCTTCTTCTTCTTCTTCTTCTTCTTCTTCTTCTTCTTCTTCTTCTTCTTCTTCTTCTTCTTCTTCTTCTTCTTCTTCTTCTTCTTCTAGTACTCCGAGGCGCTCTTTCAGGAGGCAGCCGCACGACTCCCATAATGTCAAGCTCTGAACTTCAGGCTGCTTCAAACAGGTTTTTGTGTGTGTGTGTGTGTGTGTTCCAGCAACGCTGCCAAAAACCCAAGCAGTGAAATTAAAAAAGATATAACATTTAAAACTATAAGTCTCAGCATAAATTAAAATGCCTTCTTATACGGTGATGCCGTTCTTCTGGAAAGAAAACAGGCGCCGTCTTTGGCAAGGCTCCAGAGGGAACGCATTTAGTACTCGAGGAGAAGAGCTTTCAAATGTTCTTTTAATTTTTTTTCCCCCGGAGGAGCTTGCGAAGGGTGCTGGTTCAGTAAAAGAGAAGCCGTCCTTGAGGGACATGTAAAGCGCCATCCAGTTGCAGCTGACCAATTGGGCTTTCAAGGCAAGAGACTAACAGCGTTGGTTTTGCCATTGCCTGCCTCTGTAGAGTGACCCAGTGTTAGGGTCTGTTACTCTGGTCATCAACGAGACTCAAGATTTCAAGAGCTTTATTGGAACTGTGTCAGCCCAAGGTCCAGATAACCAAAACTGAAGTTTGGTTCTCTGGCCCCCGGTATACACCTGTAAATTATAGTAAGGTTCAATCCAGTGGTGGGATCCAAAAAATTTAGTAACAGGTTCCCATGGTGGTGGGATTCAAACTGTGGCGTGGCGCCAGTGGGGCTGGGTGGGGCATGATGGGGGCATGGCCGGGCATTCCGGGGGTGGGGCATTCCTGGGTGGGGCTGTGGCAAGGACGCAGCTGCTGCGCCGGTCCTTGGGCGGGAAACAAATGCACGCAGGCGCAGGCTGCCACGCACGCCGGTGCACCTCCTGCTAGACTGCTTCAAGTTCTGCGTGCTACTGCTGAAAGGAGGGGCATAACTAAGGCAAAAATCACGTGGCAAAATCACCAATAAGTAACCCCCTCTTGGCACACACAAATAATTAGTAACCTACTCTCGGGAACCTGTGAGAACCTGCTGGATCCCATCTCTGGTTCAATCCAAGATCCCCACCACCCTTGCATTCCCAAAATATCAGCATCTGAAAGGACGGTGGGAATAGAGGCATTGTTTAGGATAGACAGCTCACTCCCTCAGGAAGGCAGATAAGGATGGATGGTTAAGCTCTATTGGCTAGTTACATGCACTCAGGGAAAGGCTTCCGTGGCCTTGGGCGATGATAATGGTTGCGTCATCTGCAGTTGGGATGTGAACGTTCTAATTGCCAGGCCTAGCATGGCTCAGGCCTGACACCCAGGTATTCCTTGCTGTTCTTCCAGATCAAACAGCTATTCGCCTCATCTGTGGACACTTTGCAATGGAAGAAACCCATTAAAACAGAAAACCACGGGGAAAACCCACTGCAAAACTTCGGCTACAAGGTAAGCATTGCATGTAAAAAGCCTCAAGATTCAAATCCCAGTTTACTATGAAATGCCCAGGGCAAATCTGAGACCAGCCCTGTCTCTCAGTGTAACTTCCTTCACGGCTGTTGGGAGGATAGAACAGAAGAAGCGAGAACCGTGCTTGCTACTCTGGTTACTTGGGGAAAGGTTGAAATAAAAATGTACAAAATTGGTGAAAGAAGAAGAAGAAGAGTTTGGATTTATATCCCCCCTTTCTCTCCTGCAGGAGACTCAAAGGGGCTTACAATCTCCTTGCCCTTCCCCCCTCACAACTAACACCCTGTGAGTGGGTGGGGCTGAGAGAGCTCCGAGAAGCTGTGACTAGCCCAAGGTCACCCAGCTGGCGTGTGTGGGAGTGCACAGGCTAATCTGAATTCCCCAGATAAGCCTCCACAGCTCAGGCGGCAGAGCGGGGAATCAAACTCGGTTCCTCCAGATTAGATACATGAGCTCTGAAACCTCCTACGCCACTGCTGCTCCCCAGATCTGGATTTACATAAAAACCACATTCACTAGATTTTAGGGTTTCAGATTATGAAAGGGTCTATAAAATAAAAAATACTGATGGTTACCGAATTACTATTATATTGGTTAGTTGTGGGGCCTCTTAAACTCGGCATAGTTCCGGGCCTTGTCTTGGTCAAAGCCCTGGTCAAAAAGGTACAGTTAGACTTCATCACAACAGATATAAGGTACATAATTTCACCTCAGCCCTGACTAAAACATGAGTTTTTCAAAATTTGCAATTTTATATAATCAAGCGGCAACCAGACGAGGGGAGAGTCCAGAAGGAGGGCAACAGGTGTCAAAGTGCCATACCAAATGGGGCAAACGTTCTGTGGAGAGCCATCTTTATTTTCTAATTGCAGAGTCCCCATTCAGGGGTCATTATAGTCACTGAGATTCCGGAGGCTGCTAGCTTTGATGGACAGCAAATGAAGATCTGTAAGGAGCCTGTCCTCTTGATATTGGACCAAACACTTGCTGGAGAACTTGCCGCACACAGTCTAAGAGGTGACAGAGCTGATGGCCGAGACAGATAAATGGATGTGGCAGAGTGCTGTTGCTTTCTTGCAGTGTAAATGCTAATAAATCTCAGTGACAAACCTTCTCTCCATACAAAACCGCAATGGCCTGTCCATCAACGTTCCTCCGCTGCTAAATGCAGGAGAGAAAACACTTCCGTCTTGGGGTGGGAAAAAAAAAAGAACGGAAAAAGATGGGCTATTCAGCAGGACTCATTTATTAAAGTAGATGTTACGTAGATAAATAGAAGAATGACCAGGAGAATCGGCCAGGCAGAAAGAGAACAGAAGGATAATGAGGTCAGATAACTCTCAGACTTCCATTAATTTTGCGGGATGGAGTCAACAACAGCCCAGCAAAGAGGGAGGAAAGGGGAATCTTCAGAGTCATTTTTTTTAAATGTAGGGCACTGGATCCAATTGGTTTGCCTGGTATACAAATTAAGCATATTAATTGCTGTGGTATCTCCTGATCACTTTGCCCTGCCTCTTGTTAATTATTTCATTTATTTTCATTTATTCTATTTATTTTCATTCATTCCCTCCCCTTTACCACGCTTTCAGGGCAGGTTACGCTAAAAACCATACAACAGGAAAATCACAACAGTAAAATCCAACAACAGTAAAATCACATTAAAACCCCATCCTAAAACTCAAAAACAATGTAAAATCTTCAGCACCAACCCCACTCACCAACAAAAAAAGGAGGGGTGTATGGACACCTCAGTGCCCCCTCCCAGTGTGGGGAGTCAGCCAAATGCCTGGATGAAGAAGAAAATGGTCTTTGCCAGATGCTCCAGGGGTGGTCAACCTATGGCACTCCAGATGTTCATGAGATACAATTCCCAATGCTGGCAGGGGCTGATGGGAATTGTAGTTCATGAACATCTGGAGCGCCATAGGTTGACCACCCCTGTCCTAGATAGTAGATACCAAGCAAACCTCTGGAGGGAGGGCATTCCACAGTGTAGAGGCCACTTTAGAGAAGGCCATTCAGGTCTCCTGCACCCCCCTCACTTTTGAAGGGGGCGGGACAGCCCGGTGGGCCTCCCTAGCTGATTTCAGTGGATGGGAAGGCATATGTGGGCAAATGAGCTCTCTCAGGTGCCAAGGACTGAAGCCTTATAGGGGTACCCAGCTGTAGCCTCCACTGGGTTGGGGGGGTGGGGCCAAGGGGCCTCCGCCGGCTGAAAGAGTGGCTTGGCAGGGCTGGGCCTGGCTGAGGGGGGAAGTGGGAGGGGTGTGGGGGCGATTTTCTACCCTCCATGTGACCAAACAGGGGCCCACCCGGGGCATTTGTCCCCACCCTGCCCCGAGGTAGCTACTACACTGGGTCTTGGAACCACAACTGGAGGAGGAGTCACAGTTACTGAGGCCTAGTGGAGGCCTGGTTCGTTAGTTGGCTGTCGTACTCCAACCAACACAGACATTAACCACTATTGTTCCCAGAACTAATCCTTTCCCTCCATAAAGGAATAACGTGGTATCAGAAGCTGGCCCTCACTTGCAGGCATCATAGACACGGTGCTGTGAGAAATCAATAAAAATAAACTCAAGCTTGAAAATAAGGCAGTTGTTCATGGATTATGGTTCCCATCAGCTCTGCCAATTGGCCATGCTGGCAGGGGCGGATGGGAATCATAGTCCATGAACATCTGGAGGGTCACAGGTCGGAGACTCCTGCACTAGAGCTTATGCACACGTGCATCCCTTCAATAGCTTGTAAGAATCAATCCTGAGCAGGTCAGTTTAGAAGTGTGTCCCATTCTATTCAGATGGCTAACTTCCAGAAAAGTGTTTTTTAAAGGATTGCAGCAAGAAGAAGAAGAGGAGGAGGAGGAGGAGGAGGGGGAGTTTGGATTTATACCCCACCATTCTCTCCTGTAATGGCGCAAGGTAGCTTACAAGTTCCTTTCCCTTCCTTTCCCCACCAACAGACACCTTGTGAGGCAAGTGGGGCTGAGAGAGTTCTGAGAGGACTGTGACTAGCCCGAGGTCACCCAACAGGAATGTAGGAGTGCGGAAACACAACTGGTGAACCAGATAAGCCTCTGCCCCTCAGGTGGAGAATCAAACCCAGTTCTCCAGATTAGGATCCACCTGCTCTTAACCACTACGCCACTTAGCATGTGCAGAAATCCAGCTGTGACAATACACTCTTTGAACTAATAGCCCTTTCATTCCCAGCCAACTCGTACACATCCAGCTCTCTCTCTCTCTCTCTCTCTCTCTCTCTCTCTCTCTCTCTCTCTCTCTCTCTCTCTCTCACTCACACACACACACACACACACACACACACACACACACACACACACACACACACACACACAGAAGATAAATGCATTTGGCCTAGGAGACTCACCTTCCCCAAATAATTTCTATGCTATTTTTAATTTTTTTTCCAGAGATCACTTTTGCAGGATTCTATTCTATTCTATTTCTATTTATTCCTTGCCCTTTGCCACAGTCTCAGAATGTGGGATGACAGATATCCTTTGGAATGGGGTGCTGTGTGGTTTCCAGGCTGTATGGCCTAGCAGCATTCTCTCCTGACGTTTCGCCTGCATCTGTGGCTGGCATCTTCAGAGGATCTGATGCCAGCCACAGATGCAGGTGAAACGTCAGGAGAGAATGCTGCTAGAACACGGCCATACAGCCCGGAAACCACACAGCACCCCAGTGATTCCAACCATAAAAGCCTTCGACAATCCTTTGGAATATTTGGCAAAAGCAATAGGCAAATCAAAGAAGAAATGCCTCAGTGAAGCGTTGTGTCTTGGCTCAAATAATCTGAAACTGGCTTCTTGGGAGCCACTAAAGACCAAAGGATAAATGAGTTTGAATTTTCATCGCAAACATTGTGATATCCCTCATTACAGGTCGGGGTGAGAAGCACGAGAACTGAGAGGGAGGCCAATCGGGGGGCTCTGCTCAGACCCTAATTGTCATTCAACTCAGAGATCTCGAGTCTCTTTGCTTAAGGACTGGGTGCGTGTGTGATAATAAACAAATTCCACAACATCCGTGACACAGTGCATGTTTTGAACCAGAAGCCCAAGATGTACGTGCTCGTGCATATATGTTGGTGTGTGGTACGAGAGGTGAGAATGCTAATTGGGTCTCATCTGAATCAGTTTCCTGGTCGAGGGCACATTTACAAAGGGGATTTCAAGCCTAGGTTGGTGACAAAGGTAGCAGATGGTGGCCGGCTACCAAATTACATGAAGGAATACTTGTATGGTTTCTTGAACACCGTTACTTTGACAAAAAGGGAGGGGGAGTAGATGGAAATTATTCCAGTTACTTAGGATGCAGTGGCAGCTGTGATCTCTTGTACATCTTCTCTTCTAGCAGTTTTATGGAGTTCTCTCACAGACTAAGAAGTACGTTTTAATGCTCCCTAAACAATCCCAGAGCAACCATCACTTATTATTTAGAGGTTTAAACTTCTTGGAATCTGTTTCTGGGGTTGTCACTTTCAAGGGTTCTGAAATGCTTATACATGGCGATTTGGAGCCATCAAACTCTTCCTTTCATGACAAATCATCCTAATAAAGTCTGTATCAAGGATAGGACAGCAGCCCGGCTAGCTGTTGCTAATATAAAATATTTCCCCAGCCAAGGAACCAAGACCTTTTCCAAAGAGAATGGACTAAAAAAGTTTCCAGCCAACTCAGAAGAAGAAAAGTTTGGATTTATATCCCACTTTCCTCAACTATAAGGAGTCTCAAAGTGGCTTACAATTGCCTTGCCTTCCCCTCCCCACAACAGACTCCTTGTGAGATAGGTGCGGCTGAGAGAGTTCTGAGAGAACTGTGACTGGCCCAAGGTCCCCCAGCAGGAATGTAGGGGTGAGGAAACACACCTGGTTCACCAGGTAAGCCTCTGCCACTCAGGTGGGGGAGTGGGGAATCAAACCCGGTTCTCCAGATTAGAATGCACCTGCTCTTAACCACTACACCATGCTGACCGAAGTATCTCTTGGCAAGGAGGAGTGCGGAATCGAACCTGGTTGTCCAGGATAGAGTTCATGTGGTGAAGTGGGGAATCAAACCGAATTCTCCAGATAAGAGTCTACCACTCTTAACCCCTACATCCGCTAGTTTTGTCCATTACATGTTTAAAGAGTATTTTGTAATCTGAGTATTTTGGTATCTGAGGCTAACTGCGATGCCTCTGGCTTGTCTGGATGTTGAGCTGGATGTTGTTTGTTTGTTGGGTTACACCCAAGGGCCAACATGCAGACAACCCAATTGGCTAGCTGCCTCGTCCTGTCATTCATGCTCTTTCTTGCTTTTTATTAATTCACAGGCTGAGGAAAGTTAGCTGGAACAGTTGAAGGGACAGTTTGAAGGAACACCTGAGGTAAATGCTATAGCTGCATGGTGGCGAACTTTTGACAGTCCAGATGTTATGGACTACAATTCCCATCAGCCCCTGCCAGCATGGCCAATTGGCCATGCTTGCAGGGGTTGATGGGAATTGTAGTCCATAACATCTGGACTGCCAAAGGTTCGCCACCACTGCTATAGCTGGAAGTGATGGGAAACAGAGGCGGAGCTACAAGGGGATAGGGTGGGTACACCGTGCACCGAGCGCATGCCTGGAGGTGCAGAAAATTGCCCCCAGGCCACTCCCCCTTCCCCCCTGCAGTGCCCCCCACCCCCCTTCCCTCACTTATCTTAGTTCCTTTCCTTTTCCTAGAACTTTTTCAGACTGAAAAAAGGCCTGTTCACAGTACAGGCTAAAAATGGCCTGAGGAACTATAGTCCCCAGGAGACCTTGGGGCTCACCAGGTCTCCTGGGAATTATAGTTCCGTTTTTAAGCCTGAACTGCGAATAGGCCTTTTTTCAGCCTGAAAAAGTTTTAGGAAATGGAAAGGAACTAAGGGAAGGGGGGAAGGGGGGGTGCCGCAGGGGGAGCATGGTGGGGTGCAGCTACTCCTCTGATGGGAAAGACCCCTGCTGGAGACCTGGAAAGCTGTTGCCAGTCTTAGCAGACAATACTGACTTTGATAAACCAATGGCCTGGCTTATTATAAGGCAATTTCTTGTGTTCAATTAAGCCAGTGTGGTGTAGTGGTTAAGAGCAGGTGGACTCTAATCTGAAGAACCAGATTTGTTTCCGCACTCCTGCATTCCTGCTGGGTGACCTTGGGCCAGTCACATCTCTCTCAGAACTATCTCAACCCCACCTACCTCACAAGGTGTCTGTTGTGGGAAGAGGAAGGAAAAGGAGTTTGTATGTTGCTTTGAGTCCACTTACAGGATACAAAGGTGAGATATAAATCCAAACTCCTCCTCCTCCTCCTTCAATGTTTTCCTGGAATCAAAGAGTTGGAAGGGGCCATACAGGCCATCTAGTCCAACTCCCTGCTCAATGAAGCATCCTTGACAAGTGTTTATCTAGCCACTGCTTGATGACTACCAGTAACATACTAAGACATTCCAGCCCGCCACAAAGAGTGAAGAAAAACACAATTTTCCAAAGCATGTGAAGTGGTCAATGGGGAAATCAGACATCCTGGAGGCGACATTCGCTGAGCCTGTGATTCTGTTGTGAGCATGTTTATCTGGATCATACATGCAATACGGCATTCAGAGGGCAACCCTAAAGTTACACCAAGTTAGAAATGTGTAACTGTTCATGATGGCACCATTGGTTCCACTGAGTACTCAGGAGCCCTGGGAAAATACATTTCTCAGGCACCTTCCACATGAGCAGAATAACGCACTTTCAATCCACTTTCACAATTGTTTGAAAGTGGATGTTGCTATTCTGCGCAGTAAAATCCAGCTGCAAAGTGGACTGAAAGTGCATTGAAAGTGCATTGTTCTGCATGTGCGGAAGGGGCTGAGGTCTCTCTTGATTGCTGTGTGCCATCCCTAACCCCCCTCCCTTTTCTCAACCCCTCCCAAGAAAGACAACAAGGGGCGATTCCGCACCCAAGTAAAATAGGTTCGACCCAGTTCTCTGAGAAGGGTACTAACCTAGGTCGAAGCCGTTGTTGTTCCCCACTGCAACCAGCTTGATCCCAGCTTGGAGGGCGGAATCATCCTGTGCCTCTTCGCCGCTCCATTCCAATTGGCTACTGTTCTATGGCCATGTTCCGTCTATCCCCACACACGTTATTAAAAAACTGCCACAGGAATGAAGGGACGAAGGTGGCATTTTTTGATTGGCCGCTTACATTGGTACGCGGAAATTGTGCGCCGTTTGTGTGACCAGCCATCGCTTCGAATGCAAGAAAGAAGAGGGGGACAAAATTAGGTGCAATTTTTGCTGTGGCAGTTCTCCAGCTGTACGCATGCCAGAAACACTCAGCTGTGATTGGCTGAATGGGGGACTCCTGGCACCAGAGATTCCGCACTTTACTGGAATCGAGCTGAGTTCGAGCGTGGTTCCCTGAAAAAGTAGTAGTTCCCAACTGGAGTCAGAAATTTGACCATTACACAGGGCAAAGCTGGTACAAAACCACGTTGATCCCAGTGGTTGCGCGGAGCACTTAGGTCGAATGCAGCTCGAACTTAGGTCGATAATGCAAGTGCGGAATTGACCAAGGTGTGCTGGTTAGAATGTTGGACACAGATCTGGGAGACCAGTTCCCAGACAGTACTGTGAGAGGGATTAATAGCACAACTCAGCCTAAAGCAGCTACCTTTGTATTTTCAGTAACCATCTCTTTAGGAATCCATCTATGAGAATTTGGCAAGTCTTTCATTGCTCCTGCTGGTCAGGAAAGAGATATGATTCACCGGGGGGTGGGGTGGGGGGTTTGTCAACCAGCACAAGTCATCCTTTGTTTTCAATGACTATAATTCTATCAGCATCGCAGGACTCTTTTTTGTTTTATGTACCACTGGGTAGTTAATGAAAAGAGAGTGGCTTTTCCCTCTGAGCTGGCTAGGATCCGTGAGCGCAAATGTTAGATTATCAGTCTCCTGACCTGTGAATATATTACCCGTTTGCAGGAAGAACTGGTACCCTCTCGCATTGTCTATAAATCACCCACCAACAGAACTATGATATGGGAGTAAACTGCAGGTGTCCTTGATTTTATTGCATCTGCTCTCCAGTAGCGGTAATTTATTCAAAGGACTTTCACGCTTTTAATGAGTATTTGTATGCGCCCGTCTCCAGGTTGGGGATCCGTTTGTCTCCTTTTTACTGGGAAGTCTTGTCCAGTTTTCAGAAGGAGGGGAATTAACATTCCATGCACATCAGCTTTGAATCTTTCCTTCGTAAAGGATTTACGAGCCCTAATAGTTGAGGAACGTCTGTAAAACCCTTCCTGCACCTTGCGGTCTGTTTTATACTAGTCCCTGGTGGGTAATTACAGGTGGAAAACCTCTTGGTCTTGACAGCTGGCAAAGGAGGTCACGAAGGAACTTATAGTCTCGTGTTTTCTTCTCGCTTCTGCAAGGGAAATACAACAGAAGAGACAGCCCTAATATCTCGTTGTTATTAGAGTCACCACTGAAATTTTTCCTGCAAGCAGAATTCAAGGGGAATTTGAAAGCATCCGGCTCAGGTGGAAATTCCGTAGGAATGCAGAAAGAAATTGAAACATTAGGGGAGGGGAGAAAGGAGTAGGATGGTGTTCCGCAAAAGTAATGAATTTTCACCAATTTTTTGTCAGGGAATAAAATTAAATGTAGTATGTATCTTGTGCGCAGATCATGGTGATCTAAATGACAGCACCTGTCATACAGAGACAGTTGGCAGAACCTGATGCAACTGTACCAAACCAGTTGATCCAGTCCATTGACCTTCACAGTGATTGGTCAGTGATAGTATATAGGCAGAGCATATTCATTGTACATTGTCCGTTAGGGTTTCTTAGTTGCTGCGAAGCATGCTGCCGGATTGTTCATTGATTCACTGTATATAACCTGCACCAAAAAGATAAAACCTTATTTGAAGTGAAACAGCTGTGTGGTGTTGAGTTGTTCTTGTGCTGTGCCAAGCCGTTTACAGCAGCGCTTATCCTACTCTGGTAACGCACCTTCCCACTGTCCCTACCTACTCTGTCACTTTTTTCTGAGGTAAAGAAGAGTTGATTTTTATACCCCACTTTTCTGTACTTTTAAGGAGTCTCAAAGGGACTTGCAATTACCTTGTCTTCTCCTCCTCGCAACCGACACCTTGTGAGGTAGGTGGAGCTGAGAGAGTTCTGAGAGAGCTGGGACTGGCCCAAGGTCATCCCCATGGCTTCCTGTGGAGGAGAGGGGAAACAAATCAAGTTTACCAGATAAGAGTCCGCCGCTCTTTACCACTGCACCACTCTGAAGACAAACTAGGAAGGTTCTGTGTGGTGAAGTAATGGAGGATTTGGAGGGAACGTAAAATAATTTCAGTTGGTGAACATCTAATGTACATATGTTAAGTGTTGTCAAGTTGCAACTTTTAGTGATGCCAGCAAGGGGCATTCTAATCTGGAGGAACAGGTTGGATTCCCCGCTCTACTGCTTGAGCTGTGGAGGCTTATCTAGGGAATTCAGATTAGCCTGTGCACTCCCACACACGCCAGCTGGGTGACCTTGGGCTAGTCACAACTTTCCGGAGCTCTCTCAGCCCCACCTACCTCACAGGGTGTTTGTTGTGAGGGGGGAAGAGCAAAAAGATTGTAAACCCCTTTGAGTCTCCTACAGGAGAGAAAGGGAGGATATAAATCCAAACTCCTCCTCCTCCCCCTCTTCTTCTTCTCCTCCTCCTTCTTCCCCTGCCATAGCTTGTGAGCACCCAAGCCCTTCGGAGACTTCAATTCTGGAAGATCAACCATGGGTAATGAAAGCATGACCTACTTAATTAACCTCTAAGTAGGTCCAGGTACCATTCTATGAGACTATTTATTTATTGAGAAAATTTCTAATCCACCTCTCCAGAAACCTGCTTGAGGTGGATTACAAAACAAAACAAAACAAAACAAAATACAATATATTGATGAAGGCTATCGTAGCTGGAATCAACTGGCTGTTGTGGGTTTTCTGGGCTGTGTGACTGAAATTTGGTAGATTTTTGCTTCTAACATTTCACCTGTATTTGTGCCTCTGAAGATCCCAGCCATAGATGCAGGCAAAATGTTAGGAGTGAAAACTACAAGACCATGGTAGCAGGAAAAACTCACAAAGCCAATAACAAATACACTTGAGTGGGTTGCAGGGAATATATTATTCCATTCTTGATCCATCTACACTAGCTTCCAATTTGCTTCTAGGGTACTCCAAAGCCCCATCATAAGTACAATCTATGTCCAGCAGTGAGCAGCAGTGGCATAGTGGTCAAGGGCAGGTGCACTCTAATCTGAAGGAACCAAGTTTGATTCCCCTCAGCTGCTTGAGCTGTGGAGGCTTATCTGGGGAATTCAGATTAGCCTGTACACTTCAACACACACCAGCTGGGTGACCTTGGTCTAGTCACAGTTCTTCTGAGCTCTCTCAGTCTCACCCACCTCACAGGGTGTTTGTTGTGGGGAAGGGGAAAGGGAAAGGAGTTTGTTGGCCCCTTTGAGTCTCCTGTAGGAAAGAAAGGGAACTCTTCTTCTTCTTCTTCTTCTTCTTCTTCTTCTTCTTCTTCTTCTTCTTCTTCTTCTTCTTCTTCTTCTTCTTCTTCTTCTTCTTCTTCTTCTTCTTCTTCTTCTTCTTCTTCCGTATGATCTTACCCAATCACTTCAGTTATCTTCAGGAGAGAAGGAACTGGATAAATTTAGCTTAAAGAAGAAATGTTGGGGAGAGGGAGCACTCCTCAGCTACCTGAAGGGCTGTTGATTAGATGACAACAGATGTCCTCTTCTTCTTGGCAAGCGCAATCATAAGAACAGCATTGACTTCGGTGGATTTAGAAGGGGGTAACTTTGGCTGGGATTCCATCACACATTGCATCTTATTAAGAGACTGAGGAAGGGGGACGGGGGCACGGTATAGCTCCATCTCATCAGATCTCAGAAGCAAAGCAGGGTCAATATTTGGAAGGTAGACCATCAAGGAAAGCTCTGCAGGGGAAATGAATGGTCGTCCAGCTCTGCTTCTCCCTTGTCTTGAAAGCCCCTTGCTGGGGTCTCCATTAACCAACTGTTACTTGAGAGCACTTTACATGCGCAAGAGACTGAAGAGAAAGGCATGGTAGAATGCTGGACTGCACCATTGCAAGCTTCAGGGGAAGAACCTCCTTGTGGACGGGGCCCTCTAAGGGTCAAACCTCTCTGCAAACAGGAAGGCGGCAAATTGAACCTTTCATTTCCCCAAAGGGAATGCAGTATGTATTATTATTAGTAGTAGAAAAGCTCTTCTGAAGAGCTTTTCGTGAAACCCTCACAGAGAACATTCGCCAGCTCTATTTAACTCTCTTCATTCCCAAGTGAAAACACCCCTCCCCCCAGCCCCATTTTGCTTCTTGCTCCAAAATTAAGTGCCATAACAAATGAATCATGGAAATTATCCTTAATTAATAGCCTGGCTTCTCCTTGCTGAGCTGCCCACCTGTTCCAAACCAACTCTACCGCTCCTTAACTGAATATTAAAAAAACAAAAACAAACCAACCCAGGAGGATGGTGCCAAAGATTTCCCAGTTTTGATGTTCAGGCTTCAAAATAGCGATAGCAACGGGGTGGAGCTATCCTTCAATAACCAGGGTGGTATAATGAGTGAGCTGTTGAATTAGGATCTGGGAGCACGTTGCTCAAATCTCCACTCTGCCTTGAAGCTCCTTGGGTCAGACAGAGAGAGGGGGATGGAAGAAGAAGAAGAAGAAGAAGAAGAAGAAGAAGAAGAAGAAGAAGAAGAAGAAGAAGAAGAAGAAGAAGAAGAAGAAGAAGAAGAAGAAGCAGCAGCAGCAGCAGCAGCAGCAGCAGCAGCAGCAGCATTTGGATTTATATCCCCCCTTTCACTCCTGCAGGAGACTCAAAGGGGCTTACAATCTCCTTGCCCTTCCCCCCTCACAACAAACGCCCTGTGAGGTAGGTGGGGCTGAGAGAGGTCACCCAGCTGGCGTGTGTTGGAGTGTACAGGCTAATCTGAATTCCTCAGATAAGCCCCCACAGCTCAGGCGGCAGAGCTGGGAATCAAACCCGGCTCCTCCAGATTAGATACACGAGCTCTTAACCTCCTACGCCACTGCTGCTCCTAGAAGAGGACTATTTCATAGAGCTGAATTGTGGAGGCAGAATGGTGGGAGTTCTCTAGAAGTGGGAGGAGGATCGAAATGGATTGAGACTATTCACCTTTCCCAACTCCTATTCATGATTTCCCTCGTCAGAGGTTTGTCTTCCTTTCCTCCCCTAGCACACCACTCAGCCTCACCATTCAGCTTCCTCCTTCCTCCTCGGGGAGCCCCCTTTTATTTTTCCCTTCTGGCTTGGCCCCATCTCGATGTCATGCCCTTGACAGTCTGTCTATGGGTTCCTGCCTGCCAATATCCTGCTACAGTTCTGCAATAAAGGATATCACATTCCAATTCTGAGTTCTTCAGTTGAGACGTACTCACAGAGCATGACACTCCTCCACCCATGAGGAGAAAATCAGTCATCCTTCCCTTTGGGTCTAGGCTGACCATGCTTGTTTGGGTCAGGTCTTACTTCATCCTTGAAGGACCTGTGCCCACTACAGGAGCACTGTGGGCCTCACCCTCTTCCATCCCTGATTGAGGCCTGGCTCTGGGTTTGCTTGGTGCCCTGGTGTTCAAATAGAGCTCTCAATACTACCTAGGAAAATGCCAGGAGATTTGAAGGATATAGTTCGGTGAGGATGTGATGTCACTTTTGGGTGACATTCTAGGAATTTCCTCTGCTCTCTGTGGACTATAGAGACCAGGGGAAATTCCTGTAGAATCACTGTGGAGACCATTTTTCTCTCTCTCTCTCTTTCTCTCTCTTCCACTCCTCAGTTCCTTGAGGGTGGAAGATTGCAGGGGCATACTGCCTATGGGGACATGGGGTAACCCACATCCCCAGGTGCACATAGACCTGGGCGCTGGCACCAGCTCCGAGCGGTAGACCTGGACACCGGCGGCAGCTCCAAGTAGTAGACCTGGATGCCAGTGTTGGCTCCAAGTAGTAGACCTGGACGCCGGCACGAACTCCAGGCAGTAGACCTGGGCTCTGAGTGGTAGACCTGCCGGGGGGGGGGGGAGGAGGGGGCAGAAAATTCAAATTTTGTCTCTGGGCTCCATTTTCCCTAGATACGTTTCTGGAAAAAATTGGGTCTGGATGTAGAAAATTTTCCCCTGGGTCCAAGCTATTGGGAAGCCTTCAAACCATGAGGATAAGGTGGCAGAACCCAAGAACTTAAGCATGGTGCTATAGGCCTGGTACAATTCGACACATCCTGGCTACAATTGGTGGCTCAGGATACAGCCTGAATAACAAGACAGCAGACCTAATCGTGGAACAGCTACGCAGAAAACGGTCTGGCCAATGGGTTCTGACTAGATGGACTCTGGTCTGATCCAGCAGGCTAGTTCTTATGTTCTTATGACCTCTCCCTCTACAGTTCTAACCTTACCTGGGGTTGCTCATTAAAAAAAGTTAAATCCCACAAACCAAAATTAAATTGTGTCAAACCATAAAATCTGGCAGCCATCACTGGTACTGTCTGAGGGCAACTGGTCACGTTTAGCCAGTGGTGGCCCAAATGCAAATGTATATTTGTAAAAGATACATCCAGTTCAGTCGGATGTGGATGAACATTATGCTTGCAGGGGAGGAATTGCATTGGCATCCCTACGGGAATCAGCCTTGCAAAAAGGAGGGTGCTTACACGTGCTTCTCTTATCAGATCTGAGTGCATGCTTTTCATGTTTTAAAATATCAGGTTGGCGTTGCCAGCTTGGGAAAAAAAAATATGCTGGCACTCAACACGATCGAATGCCGCCAGATTCCAAAATGTCAGTCTTTCCAATTATTATTTTTTTCTTGGAATTTTGATATACATCAAAATGTCATCTCAGTTATAAACCATTTCTGTCTGGAAAAATATCATACTCTCTCTAATTAATTTTTATTGCCATGCGGCTATTAGAGCAGATGGCCCAGGTGTTTAATACGGGTAAATATTATTGGTGGCAAACGTAGCATAATATTTGCGGGATCTCTTAAAAGAGTTTCTCCCAAGTTCTTCAACTGACTTGTCCTTGACTCTTAATTTAGCTGCTTGTACTTTTTGACCCTCTCTGTCCCGCATTGAAAATCTCCAGGATACCCAGAAGCGTACCAGGGGTAAATGGCGCCCGGAGACAACTTGTCTCCAGGATGCCCTTCAGGCCCTGCCCCCACCACCCTAGCTCTGCCCCCTGATGCCCCAGGCTCCACCCCCACTGCTCTTGACCCTGCCCATGTTACCATGGACATGGGCAAGGTCTAGGGTGCCCACCTCCCCCCACAGACTACCTGCTCCCCAAGCCCCACCCCAGCCTCAGTGCTTATAAAAGAAGGTCTGCTCGGCCGGGACTGCAGTCTCTTCTGGCCAGCCGGCAGAGGGCGTTGAGGGCGCTTGGAGGCAGCAGGAAGTTCTGCTGCCTTGTCGTTTTTTGCGTGCCTCGGGCGGGTGGAGGCACTCGAAAACAATGAGACAGCAGACTTCCTGGTCACGTGGGGGGCCGATTTTGCCAGAAGAGTGGCGCCCGGGGACAAAGGGTACCCCTTGTCCCTAGGCAGATACGCCACTGAGGATACCTCAATATTTTGTGCAACAGGTTTCTTTTGTGGAAACAGGTTCCTTTTGTCAAAACAATGGCGGTCATTACACAATATGGGAACCCAAAAGGAAATGTAAACTTTGATCTTGGTTTAGAAAGAAATCTTTGCTCTGCATTCTTAATCAAGTGTGATTCTCCGCTGGGAAACGAATATTTGCTGTGATGTAGTTGTTAACAGCACAAGAGGTCTGCGAGAAGGGAGATAAAAATCCCACAATGGTATCTCATTTTATATCCTGGAAGAATTCTAATAGAGTCGAGCAAGATTTGAGTCCCGTATAATATAATCATAGAGTTGGAAGGGGCCACACTGTCGGAATCTGTCTACTCTCCCAACAAACAGACTCTTGGTTTCAGAAATCTGTTAATTGACAGGAACACTGCGAACAGAACACAAGCACGTCTTGCTGGAACGGAGTCCCACTATACAACGTCTGGTAAATGTCCCTTCCCCAAACATCCCTCCAGCCCCGCCTTCGCCAACCCAGCAGGGTGAAATCATTGGAAATGTTCTCAGGCTGCGCAAAGTCTCCAAAGCCAAAGCAAAGATGAGGCCCAGGTGCTAACTTCCTCACAGGGTGAGAAAAATTACTGCTTGCCTAAAGCAGAAGTACACAGGCATGGGGTTAACAGCAGAACAAGCGAAGGATTCTCATACCCATAGTCTAATGGCAGGGCTGGAGCGAGGAGGAACATAAGAACATAAAAACAAGCCAGCTGGATCAGACCAGAGTCCATCTAGTCCAGCTCTCTGCTACTCACAGTGGCCCACCAGGTGCCTTTGGGAGCTCACATGCAGGATGTGAAAGCAATGGCCTTCTGCGGCTGTTGCTCCCGAGCACCTGGCCAGCTAAGGCATTTGCAATCTCAGATCAAAGAGGATCAAGATTGGTAGCCATAAATTGACTTCTCCTCCATAAATCTGTCCAAACCCCTTTTAAAGCTATCCAGGTTAGTGGCCATCACCACCTCCTGTGGCAGCATATTCCAAACACCAATCACACGTGTGAAGAAGTGTTTCCTTTTATTAGTCCTAATTCTTCCCCCCAGCATTTTCAATGTATGCCTCCTGGTTCTAGGAACTGTGCCCGGGGCATGCGTGCACCCTGTGTCCCCGCCACACCTCTACCACACCCCAGAATGCTTCCAGAATGCCCCTCCACTGGCACGCGCCCGGGGTAAGATGCCCTCCCCCGGTCCCCTGGGCACTATGCGTCTGTCAAATGGCAGAATAGGAAAGTGCTGACTAGGAAATGGCAGACTAGGAAAGTGCGGAGAGCTTGACAGGGGCTTGACCCAAACAGGACATCTAGTCCAACCCCCAGCTCAGCCGAGAATATCTCTACCAAGTGTTTGTCCAGCCACTGCTTGGAGACCGCCAGTGAGAAAGGGCTCACCACCTCCCTAGGCAGCTGTCCAAATGTCTTCCTAACATCCAGCTGGAACCTTTCACACAAAATTGTTGCAGCAGCAGGACAAAGATACAAGCCCCCTCCCCTTTCCAAGATTCCTACAGTGCAAGAATGCCCATTCACCCCTCCCATCAGAATAATGGGCATTTTGTTAGCATGCGCATGAAGAGTCCACTTTTACCAAGCTGCGCAACATGAACATTGCCCTAAAACAAGGCTGAGCATCTCATTAGCACCCATATTCAAATGGATTTCCCCCTCCCCCCCCATCTTCCTTCTCTCCCTTTTGTCTTCCTCTGCACTTACTGTTGCACAGACAAGATTGAGTGATTGGCCCCCTGCTGTCCCTTCTGAGGCCATTCGTCGCCAACTCTTCCCCACTGCCAAATGTATTTTCATAGACCGGTTTCAAGGGTCGACACTGGAGAGCTCCAGAAAATAGAAGCTGATTGCTTGGAACGCGGCTGCTCAAGAGTGGCACTCCGCACGGAGGTGGCTCTTTCCGCCGCGGCCCCATAGTTGTCAAAGCTCTCCGTTCTTCCTCTTTAATCAAACCAGGAGATTCAAGGAGAAAGGGAAGCCATGTGAAGGACGAAGGATTGTGGGACTGTTGGACACAGGTCTATCTCTGCCTCCCACAAACGATGTGGAAATTAGGAAGAAGAAGATTTTGGATTTCTATCCCCCCTTTCTCTCCTGCAGGAGACTCAAAGGGGCTGACAATCTCCTTGCCCTTCCCCCCTCACAACAAACACCCTGTGAGGTGGGTGGGGCTGAGAGAGCTCCAAGAAGCTGTGACTAGCCCAAGGTCACCCAGCTGGCGTGTGTGGGAGTGTACAGGCTAATCTGAATTCCCCAGATAAGCCTCCACAGCTCAGGCGGCAGAGCTGGGAATCAAACCCGGCTCCTCCAGATTAGATACACGAGCTCTTAACCTCCTACGCCACTGCTGCTCCCAGAGGACAGGGTCAGAATTCAGAGGTAGCTAATACCCCAGAGGACAGGGTCAGAATTCAGAATGACCTGAGCAGATTAGACAGCTGGGCCAAAACACATTTTTTTGCATAGCAAGTTCCACCCAAACACTTACTGATTGGTTCCCCACCCTGGGACATGAACAAATAAACCCAACTAAACATTCCCTTCTCACTGGACACAGTGTGTAGCACACTTCTCTCTGTGATCCACCTCTGAAGATGCCAGCCACAGATGCAGGCAAAAGATCTACCAGACCACGGCCACACAGCCCAGAAAACCCACCACAACCAACAAACAGAATAAAATTTCAACAGAAATAAATGTGAGATACTACACTTAGGCAGAAAAAAATGAAATGCACAGATATAGGGTGGGTGGCACCTGGCTTGACAACAGTGCATGTGGAAGAGATCTGGGAATCTTACTAGACCACAAACTGAACATGAGCCAGCAGTGTGATGCAGCAGCCAAAAAAGCCAATGCAATTCTGGGCTCCATCAATAGGAGTCCAGTGTCTAGATCGAGGGACATAATAATACCACTCTATTTTACGTTGGTCAGGCCTCGCCTGTAATACTGTGTCCAGTTCCGAGCACCACAATTCAAGAAGGATATTGACAAGCTGGACTGTGCTCAGAGAAGCAGTGAGGCAGTTTCCTTTTCCACCCCCAAAACCGTCTCACCAAGATCCCATCTTTGCAGTGTCTGCTTCTTACAGGCCCAGTTCTGGGCAACCAGAGAGGAACTGGGGGCCCTTCCGCACATGCAGAATAATGCACTTTCAATCCACTTTCAGTCCACTTTGCAGCTGGATTTTACTGTGCAGAATAGCAAAATCCACATGCAAACAACGGTGAAAGTGGATTGAAAGTGCATTATTCTGCATGTGTGGAAGGGACCTGGGAGGCAGGTGCATAGGTAGGATTGCCAGCAACAAGTTGGAAAATACCTAGAGATTTGCAGGGGGAGGGGGGGTGAAGCCTGAAGGGGGGGGGGTTGGGAAAGCAAAGGATTTCATTGGGGTACAATGTCATACGTACTTTCCAAAGCAACCATTTTCTCCAGGTGGAGGAGTCTCCTTCTTTGGAGGTTTTTAAACAGAGGCTGGATGAACATATGTCAGGAGTGCTTTGATTGTGTGTTCCTGCATGGCAGGGGACTTGGACTTGATGGCCTTTGTGGTGCCTTCCAACTCTATGATTCTATGATTCTATCAGTGGCATAGTGCCAAGGGGGCTGGGGGTGTGTGATGCACCAGGTGCACGCAGGTGAGGGGGCGTGGCGTGGCGTGGTGTGGCATGGCATGGCGTTCCATGGTGTGGCTGGGGCGTGGCAGGGGCGCAGGGCACATGCGTGCCCCAGGCACAGTTCTCCCTCACTATGGCTCTGGATTCTATGACTTGTTCTCTGTCACCTGGAGATCAGATGTAATAGCCAATCAGGATGGAGAATCCCACGTGTGCTATTAACACCACATCGGTGAAGCACAAATGAAAAGACCTGATCTGCTTAAGATGGAAATGAGATTAAAAGGTGCTGTGTAGACAGCTGAACAAGGAAATTGTAAGGAAGGGGATTTCCAACCAGTGAAAATCCTTTGGCACCAATATACATTTACACTATGTGGGTATCTGAGCTGGCATTTCCCACCAAAATGGAATTCAAAGTGATGTACTGATGGATTTCATCCCTATTGAGCAAGGCAGTTATCCCCCCCTCCACCCTCCCCCTAAATAGTAATCTCCTTAATAAATCATGGGGTGTTTAATGCTTTCTGCTTAGCGGGTTGACTCCTTTGCTCACCCTAAAAAATGAACATGTACCCCTATTTTGACCTTATCAAGTCCTATTATAGGGATAACCATCTCCCTGGCCCTTGAGGGGCCAGCAGACCCCAATAAAGGTGGCTGTGTTGCTCTTAAAGACTTTCCTCTAATCCTCTAAGAGCTACGATGGATGCATTTAATATAGGTTTCATCCGTTGTGATTCACCGGCCATAGCAGTGGTACCCGCTTCCGTAAATCTGCACGAAATCATTTTTAAGTTTAGAGCCGAGAATGTTTTATGGGAAGAGGGCGCCAGGAGGGGAGAGTGGGGTTAGCAAGTTCTCTAGTTCTTTTAAATATTAAAAAGGGGGAAATGCGAGCAGTTTGATTTATGAACTGCAAAACCCAGAATGGAAAGTAGGACTGTGGTTTAGCTGCAGGATTTGGTACCATTTAGAACACTGATACAATGGCAGAGACAATTAGCTTGTTCCAGTAAAGGAAAAGCTTTACCGGCTCATAGTATTTTTAATGGGTTTGACAAACAGTTAATCACACGGTCAAATGAAACTGTTCCTGGATTGTACGAATTCAACCATGGATGTGTTGGAATAAGCGACTTCTGCATGCCTGGACAATGGGGGGGGGGGCTATGTATCTCTAAGCTGTTCTATTGTTTGCTCTCCATGTCTAGGCTCCGCCTACCAACTTCCTCCTTCTTCACCCTGTTACCGCTGTTGCTCGGGTAACAATAAGTGATTTCAGCTCAGCAACGTAATGAGGCGCAGGAAGCCGGCGTTCTTCAAAGCAAAGGATTTCATTTGGAGGCGAGGGTCACAGCTCGGGCAGGAGAATCGTCCCTTGCAAACAAGCGCAAGAACTTTTATTCACAAACCTCAAAGGGGGAAAGGGGGCAGGTAGAAAGGGGAGGTAAGGGGGCAAGTCCCTTACCAAACACCAATAAGAAAACAACAATCCAAAAGGAGGATACAATTACAACTTTTGTGAATGGGATCACGAAATCCCGCTGTCAAACGTCTTCCCGCGAGATCTCGCAATGGTGCTGAAGGGAGAGCAGATAAGGTCCATTCAGAGAATCTGGGTGGGCTTGCTACTGCACCCAGCTATCTCCTTTATCAGATGGCTGTTTCCTTCAGTTATGTCCTGAGGCTCCCGTGGCTCAGCTCTTCAACAGAGGAGAGTTCAAACTGTCCAATGGTGGTCCCGACACGTTTTCCAACGGCTGGAACCTCTCGGTGCTGCTATCAGTTTTCATTTGCAAAACCAAAGAGGATCTTTGTCTTTGCTAAGGAGTCAGCTGGGTGTTGGTCTAAGCTGCATACCAGGGCTAACTTCCTTGTCCCTTAATATCAGCTTCTACAGCCTACTGTTTTTACTAACAAACACAAATATCTAAAATAACATTTCTAAACTTAAACCTTAGGGAAACCTGAAGGAATAAACACATATACTTATAGGCAAGAATCTCCTAAATTAACAATAACAAAACCTTAAACTAGCTGACGATATTAGCTAAAATATAACCTTAAACAGTGGGCAATTCATAAATCCAACACAAAGGGGCTTTCATTATACCTAAGAAGGGGCAAAGGCAAGAGGGAAACCATGTAACATTGGCACAATCACACATATACGATCTTTGTAAGCCTCGTGGAGGCTTCTGAACCACACAAGTCTCTGCGTTTTGACATGGGGCCAGTGTAGTCATGTAACTTGACTCAAGAAAATATTCTGGTTATTTTCTTGGGCGGTAACAACCCTGCAGCCATTTTCTTTCTTCTTCTCCTTTGTACCGAGCACAATGGTAATGGCTACCTGCTCCTGCTTGGGCTTTCATACAGAAGCAGATCACACTCAGACATTCATGAGGGCGCGTTAGAGTGCCCAATTGTTATACGGAAGTTATCTCTTTAGACCAGAGTTTCTCTCCAGGTATTTCCCAACCTGAAGCTATCAACTCTACATGATGTCACTTCCTGCATGACCTGGAAATGGCATCATGGTTTTTGTGCTGATGCCGATCATCTCCACTCCATCCTCATTTCTTCTGGCAGCTTCTGTCCACTTTCCAGCTAAGTGGGGGGGGGGGGGATGCAAGGCCAGGAGGAGTGTGGGAGGGTCTCCTCACATTCATACGGTTGCCATTTTTAAACTGGTTCTTCTAGCTACCCCTTTCATCTCTGCTTGAATTGCAGTAATTACTGAGAAATGTCATTTAGTCCCATGCCGTGAAAACCTTTGTATATTTCTGCGTACAAAACCTCTTAAAGGTCCAGGACATTTTTCTTCCTGGTGATCTGGCAATTATTAGACATATAGGAATGTTTCTTGTGAAAGCAAACAAACGAAAATCCCTGCTCACACTGAAAACAAGCATGTTGGTAATGACTGCCCCCAAATTCCTTGAAATATATGTGAAGAGTTGGGGATTTTTATTGCTTTTGTTACCCCCCGACAGGCATTGCCAACTAAAATGGTACAATCTGGGAACATTTTGACCCCATAGTGTCCAGTCTGTGTAGACCAGTGCGTGTTGTTCACTTATCCTTTGTGATGGGCAAACCTAGAGACCATCAGATGTTTGTAGATCCCTGTGCTGCGCTTCTGCCAAAGCAACATTAAAAAAAGACTGCTTAGCCAATCAGAAGTCTTGCTATATAAAAGCCCTACCTGGGCCCATCAAGTTCTTAAAAATACCTGGTGGGTGCAGGGAAAAGTCTCAGCAGGCACTATGACTGTCTGCAGGCTCTGCACTGAAGACCCCTGTTCTATCAAGATTGTTTTTGTGTGGTGTTTGACAAACGGGCAAGGAGAATTTTGATGTGATCATAACTGTAGTCAGATAAAGATTTCTGTGTTGCATATACGGATGGTTTATGTTCTGTTCTCCAAGCAAACTAAAATCAGGTGCCTTGCACTTGGCCAGAACAGAGTGTAAGACCCGCAGGCAAATAAGCAACAGTTCAAAAACGATTTAATAATATTGAAAGTTTAGGACTCTGATTCCTCCCATGAAGTCTAACTAAATGAAGAATACTTGCGATGCTGGAAATGTTTGGAGATGGTTTGAAGAACCTGCAGACACCAACTCTTCCTTAACTGCTTCTAAGGAAGTTTGTGCTGCTTTGCCACTTCTGAGATCTCCCGGTGGACTCTATTTCCTTGCAATTCTGTTGAAACATGATTGCTCAAATACCATGGATCTTTAACACCTTAAACGACTGAGATATTGCTGTCTCCAGCCTTCCCTAGACCCCTGAAACTAAAACAGACTGTAAAACAGGAACTGCTAACAAGAATGCTATAGTGCTGCTATCATCATCATCATCATCATCATCATCATCATCATCATCATCATCATCATCATCATCATCATCATCATCATCATCATCATCATCATCATCATCATCATTATTATTATTGTAGATTTCACAGCTGCCAGATCTTTAGCTGGTTGTTGGCCTTCATTACAATTCGAGCCTCACCCAGAGGCCTAGGAAGTTGTAATGTATCGGCGTAGTATTCGTGCGGATCCCAGCAGGGCTGCCTTCTGAATTTGACAGATGTTAATTTTGTCAATTCGAAGATACGTAAGTGTTGCCCTAGTGTTTTCGGGATGGCGCCCAGCGTGCCGATTACCACTGGGACGACCTCAGCTGGTTTGTGCCATAGACGCTGAAGCTCGATTTTCAAATCGTGGTATCTAGTGACCTTCTCGTGTTCTTTTTCAGTGACACTGCTGTCACCCGGGACTGCTATGTTGATGATGGTCACTTTCTTGTCCTCGATCACAGCGATGTCTGGTGTACTGTGTTTCAACACTTTGTCTGTTTGGATTCGAAAGTCCCACAGGATCTTGACCTTCTCGTTTTCCATTACTTTCTCTGGACAATGTTCCCACCAGTTCTTAGCTATTATTATTTATCATTATCATCATCATCATCATCATCATCATCATCATCATCATCATCATCATCATCATCATCATCATCATCATCATCATCATCATCATCATCATTATTATTATTATTATTATTATTATTATTATTATTATTATTATTATTTAATAGACCGCTCTACCCCCGAAGGGCTCTTGCCTATGGAGGGCTTCTTAAAGAGACACAGTCTAACTAAGGCTCCCTTTCACAGAATGCTGTACAAAAGGCAACTAAACCCATTCTAACTAAGGGTACAACTGAGGCTTAAATAAGGAAAATAACTAGGGTGTCTCTGGGGGCATGGCAGTTTATATAAAGATCACTCCCCCCCCATCCCGCTCCATCCTTTATCAATGGGCATGTATAATTAGTAATGCTGATGGGAGAAAAGATGCAAATGAACAGCAGGAAGAGAAAACTGACAGATGTGAAAAATTGTCCAGGATTTAATTCTCCTAATTAAACTCAAATTCTGTAAGAATGGAGCAGGCTGCCGAGATCACTTCCCTAAGGACAGTCGCCCACAGCCCAGAAAATCAACCCACCCCTCCTGAGCGTGTGGTGGAAACCGGCACTGTGGGGGAGCATGCATGGCAGGTCATTATGTCGCATTATGTAACAATGCAGCATGTTGCGATGATAAAAGACCACCTCAAGTATAAAAACAAAAAAGGAAGTACAGAGAAATAGGGCTTTGAGCAGCTGGACAGCTCTCTAAATCATCGGGTGACTCTCCTGGCTGAACTAGTAATCGGAGTAACAGGAGGAAAAGTCACTGTCACTGACATGCTAGCAGAAAGAACGGTCTGCCTGTAAATTACTTCTCTGTAATGTCTTGGGAAGGAGCCCTGTGGTGCAGAGTAGCAAGCTGCAGGACAGCGGTCAAAGCTCTGCTCACAACCTGAGCTTGATCCTGACGGAAGTGGTTTCAGGTCGCCGGCTCGAGATTGACTCAGCCTTCCATCCTTCCAGGGTCGGTAAAATGAGTACCCAGCTTGTTGGGGGTAACACGTAGGCCCTCTCCCCACTTACCTTAAGCCCCGTGCTACTTTCCTCAAGTAGCACGGGGTCCCCCAGCACTCCCCACTACAGATCGGTGACAACGCAGCCGCCCCGACGCTGCCGCTCTCGCACCCCCTCAGCCCGTGGCATCTCTGGTGTGCGCCCAGGCGTCCCCACAACCCCACAGCAAAGGTAAGTGGGGAAATGCCCGTAGATGACTGGGGGAGGCAATGGCAAACACAGTCTGCCTAGTAAACATTGTGATGTGACGTTATCCCATGGGTCTGTAATGACACGATGCTTCCACAGGGAACAACCTTTACCTTTGCCTGTATGGCTGGAAGGCTTCAGCAGAAATGTGACTCAGGATGAGAGGTTCTTCAAAATTCCCAAAGTCCATTCCATAGAGGATCAGAGGCAGGAAGTGTCTTCCCAAACCTTCCTCTCTCCCTGCTAGAGCGCCACCCTGTGGCATAAAACATCAAAATAATGAAGGACTGGCATAACAAATGGTTTTCTCCCCAAAGCACAGAGGAGCCCCTCTTTTAAAACGGAACGACAACATTTAAGAGGACTCAATAACTATATCTAAAAAAGAGAACTTCAGAAAAAGAAATTCCCTTCAACATTGCAGCGCTATTTCAGTTTTAATACAAATAGCATATTTGGGTCTTCAAAATATAATAGACGACAGAAATTCTGGGCAGAATTACATTGCTGCTTGAGGGAAGTAGCTAATAACCCTCCTAGCCCTTCCTTGAATAAATGTAAAATACAACATCACTCTCTGTGTGGTAAAAGTGATTTATTAACAAAAATTGGTTCAAGGTAAAACAAAGCGTAAGGCACAGCATAGGGGTCTGATCTTATGATCTGTGTGCTGGGCAGCACGAGTGCTGTCCCCCGGACACCTAAATTTTTCTCAGCACGCCTGCCGATGAAAAATTAACACACGCTGGAGCAGCTGTGAGATTCCAAATGGGCGGTTGCCACTTCCTGAAAACTCTTTGCTGCCAGGGGCGCAAGCTATAGAAGCCCACGGCTGGGCAGGTGACCCCTTCGCTTGCTCCACCCCTAACCTCGTAAGGAGGTTCCCATAAAGCGGGCATTTTGCCCACTGTCCCCCTAGCTAAAGATCAGTCCCCCATGCGCAATCCGCCCAAGAGCTGGCCTCCAGCTCCCGCCAAACGCCTCTTACACCTTGAGCCAAGCACACAATCCTCCGCGTAAACTATGCAGCCAACAATCCATACCCCAGGAAGATAAGTGTAGCCCGTCATCCCTATAAAGGGGGGGCAGTTTGTGTGAAATTTCCCAGTGAGCTATGCAATGGCCCCCCTGTGCCTGAACAAAACTTGAAACCGCCCGACAGGTGTTGATTTTTTTAAGTATAGCACTGTTATAATGCCATCCGAAGATGAGGTGTCCTGTTCTAAGCCCATTGACTCAGGAAAAGGTAACTGTTCTGTTTTTTTATTTTTTGCTGTCAAGTTATAGCTGACTAATGGTGATTCTGTATTCTGAGGTGGTTCATCACGCCTGCCTCTGTATAGGGACCATGGTCTTTCTTGATGGTCTCCCATCCAAATATTTACCAGGCCTGATCCTGCTTAGCTTCTGACATCTGCTGAGACCAGGCTAGCCTAGGAGCAGCAGTGGCGTAGGAGGTTAAGAGCTCGTGTATCTAATCTGGAGGAACCGAGTTTGATTCCCCGCTCTGCCGCCTGAGCTGTGGGGGCTTATCTGGGGCATTCAGATTAGCCTGTGCACTCCCACACATGCCAGCTGGGTGACCTGGGGCTAGTCACAGCTTCTCGGAGCTCTCTCAGCCTCACCTACCTCTCAGGGTGTTTGTTGTGAGGGGGGAAGGGCAAGGAGATTGTCAGCCCCTTTGAGTCTCCTACAGGAGAGAAAGGGGGGATATAAATCCAAACTCTTCTTCTTCTTCAGATACTATTACCACCATGCTAAAGCTGTGCCCTTGAAGCACGTTTTTTTAAAAATTACATATTCCCCTTTTCCTTTGGTCCCCATATTTGGGGAGCAAGCAAAGATTCCCAGGAGGATTTTTTTTCCCTAACACATTAGTGGCATAATTGCTTACCACGCTTACTATAACAAAAGCAGCATTGCAGAAGGTAACGTAATAAACTTTTATGCGCATTAATGGGATAAATAATGATTTGTAAAATTGAGCAGAAATTATGTTAAATCGCTCAGCGGTTAAATCTGACACTGTTTATTTTTCCAGACTCAAATTATCACGGCACCCTTCTGGTGAGTTCGCCTCTTGTAAAAAGCTTAATTTTTTTATAGCAAGTTGTTTAACTTGAAAGTACAACTAAATTAACAGCAAAGTGTAAACTTTATTTAAGGCACTCCTGCAGGGATATGAAGGGAAAGTAAATTTGCTTAGCACCGTCTACTTGTTCTTCACAATACCCAGTGGTATCAAAATCAAAAGTCAGCATCCAATTCGTTTCTATGCAAGCAGGAAGGTGAGTGATGGCAGATCATTCTGCTGTCAAATAGTTTGTGATGGATCACTGCCTTTGGTTTGCATCGCGAGCGCTTCAGAGGGCAGAGGATGAAGTAGAACAAAGAAAAGGAAGATCAGAAAAGGAGAAATGGGCAGTGTGAGATTTCAGAACTGTATCAGACCCGCCTTCACAACACATTTGAAGTAAACACACAGAGGTGTGGGTTGTGTAGTAGAGGTGATGGAAAGGGCTGTCGAATCACAACCATCTTTTGATGACCCTGCAGGATTTGCATTGCAGGACACAAACACCTTCAGGATGGCTCCTTGGCTCTTCTTGATACTTTCTCCTTGAGACCTTCATTGCAGGATTTGCATTGCAGGATTGGCAAGAGAGGAGCACAGTGGGTTTGCCCAGTGGTGGGATTCAAAAATTTTAGTAACAGGTTCCGATGGTGGAGGGATTCAAACAGTGCCGTAGCGCCAATGGGGCTGGGTGGGGCACAACGGAAGCGTGGCCAGGCATTCCTCGGGCGGGGCTGTGGCAAGGACGCAGGGCGTGCGCGCCCCAGGTGAAGTGCCCCTTCGCCCCGCCTCTAGATTCAAATAATGACTGTTTGAAGTATTAAAAAAATCAATATACCAAAAGGTAATGTATTTTTTATATAATTATATTGATTGATTTTAAATAATAACATGAGAGAAACCCAAAATTGTTTACAATTGTTAACATATTACAAACATATCTAATTGGGTGTTTCCCCACTCAGCATGATCCCCCCTATGCCGCGCGCTGCTCTCAGCGCGCGGAATCCCTGGTGCACGCCCGGGCGTCCCCACGACTCCACGTAGAGCGCGGGGTCATCAAAAGGCACCCTTTGCAAGAGCGCCAGGGATGCCGCGCGCTGAGGGGGAACGACAGCGGCAGCGTCGGGGCGGCTGCGCTGTCGCCACCCCCTCGTGAGGAGTGCCGGGGCACCCCGTGCTACTCTACTCAAGTAGCGCGGGGCTTAAGGTAAGTGGGGAAAGGCCCATTGTCTATCTCTCTCAACCCCCAACTTAAACATCCTATATTGCCTCCCTCCTTCCCATATTTCCCTCCCTCCCTACTTTCTACTTCCCCTTCAGATTCCTATAACTACTTTATCTATTCCACTCGAAAGAAAACTAACAGAGGGAGAGATCCAAAATCCTTAATCTAAAAGAGTAGTTTAAACTCCTCTCTTTCCAATATGGGGTGTGTGTGTGTGTGTGATTTTGCACTTGACAAGATTTGTTGTACCCAGGGACAGAGATTACCCCCTTGTCCCTAGTGGAGTTAATCATTAATAACCGGTTCTCCGAACGGAGAAAATTTTAGTAACCAGTTCTACCGAATAGGTGCAAATAGGCTACATCCCACCTTTGGGTTTGCCATTGCCTGTCTTCATAGTGAGCCTGGAATTTCTTGGTCGTCTCCCATCCAAATTCTATCCAGGGTCAGCTCTGCTTAGCTTCTGAGGCCCTTTCCGCATGGGCTGATTAAACCGGGATAACACCGGTAAGAAAACCCAGGCTCAGGGGACGGTTCGCATGGATCCCACTCCTAATGTGGATTTGCTCCTTTTTCCCACCCCCAACCCAGATTATTCAAGAATCACGATTTTCACGATTCTTTTGTTTTAACTCACCTCGCAGCTGTGGCTTTGTAAATGGCCGGCCAGGAGGCCCATTAAAACAAACGAATCTCAGGAATGTTTGGTATTCCCTGGCTCCCATCTGCACAGCCATGAAGGCATACAGGGTGTCATGTCCCCAGAGACACCTACACTATTTTCCTCATTTAAGCTTTAGTTATACCTTTAGTTAGAATGGGCTTAGTTGTTTTATGTACAGTTTTCTATGGGAGGGAACCTTAGACCCTGTCCCTTTAAGAAGACCTCTAGAGGCAAAGTACTAATGCATTCTTATTTGTCAGCAGTTCCTACTTTACAGTTTGTCTTTAGTTCAGGTGTCTGGAGAAGGCTGGAGACAGCAATATCTCAGACTTTTAAGATGTAAAAGACCCATGATATTTTGAGTCATCCAGTTTCAACAGAGTTGCAAGGAAACAGAGTCCAAGCAGAGGACCCTGAGAGAACTCAGAAGAAGAAGCAAGCCGCACAGACTTCCTTAGAAGCAGTCAAGGAAAGAGTTGGTGTCTGCAGGTTCTTCAAACCATCCCCAAACGTTTCCAGCATTGCAAGGATTTTTTATTTAGATAGACTTCATGGAAGGAGTCAGAGTCCCAAGCTTTCAATATTATTAAACCGTTTTTGAACTGTTACTTATCCGCCTGTGTTACACTCTGTTCTGGCCAAGTGCGAGGCATCTGATTTTAATTTGCTTGGGGGACAGAACACAGGCCCTTATATCGTGGCTCTGGGGAATCAGCTGTGCGTGCCTGCAGGGCTACGCATCGGAGGCAGGTAAAAACACAAAAAAATGCCCCTCTATGAGGAGGCATGTGCCCCGGCCAATGCTTTCGCTGTCCATGGGACAGCCGTGTGAATGGGCTGGGGTGAAGACAAGTTCATATAACCTGCATTTCACGCTGTCCAGGGGTCGCCGCAACGGCTCTCCCCTTACTCGTTCAGCCGGGGGGCGGGGCCTGCCGAGAGCCGGCAGCTGAACCCGGCAAGGGCACGCCCACACGAGGGAGTGTTGATGGGCTGCAGGAAGCGCAGCGAAGTGGCCATGACGCGGCTCAGCTGGAGCTCATCAGGCCTTCAGCAGAGTGCAGGAGTGAGGCAACGGACGCCCCCGAAGCCCCGGCGAGGGCTTATAAGGTGGGGAGAGATGGGCGGGCAAGCCTTCGCCCAGCAGGACATGGGAGGGCGGTGTGGAAGCTGGGAGGTGAAGAACAGAGGACAAGTAGGAAAGTGGAAGGAGTGAAAGGGAGAAGCGTGGAAGGAGGAGGCAGTAGGGTCACAAGGGACCGGCACTTCAGAGAAGAGATAGAGAAGGGGGACGGTGGGACGGCTTGTCAGCCCCACTCATAGGAGGGGGAGGGGGATCGCCACACACACGTATTTATTGGCCCAGGCAGAAAGGGCCTGAGATATGATAAGACCCGGCTAGCCTGGTCTATCTATATCAATACATGTCCCACTTCAAGTCATGCCCCAGTTAAATTAATGTGCAACTAATAGTTCCATCGGTTTCAGGAAAATATTAATCATGCCTAATATTTCCTGGATTGAGGTCAGGGGTGAAAGTAATTGATTTTTTAAACCAGTATTCACTCACTTTCTTACTGATACTCAGTGTAGGCCCAGCTTGGCTCAAACAGTCTCTATAAACAGAAAACAGCTAGGGAACCCAAAAACTATGAAGCCTTTTTTGTCAACCTCTGCTGCCCATTCAAGCTGAAAAATATTACTCCTGCTGGTATAAAAAAAAGCCTTGATGCGTTTCAGGTTTTATGACCCATTTTCAAGGGTGACTAAAAAATATTCCAGAAGCTCCAAGTCTGTTAAAGTCTCCACATAAACTTCAACTTTGATTCCACCTTGCAGTTTTCTGATGGACAGAAATTGTTGTGGAGACCAAGTTCCTGAGGAACTGAAGGAAAGATTCGGTGTTTATAAAAATATTCACACAGTAGAGAGAGTTGACAAAAAAATTCTCTCTCTCTCTCTCTCTCTCTCTCTCTCTCTCTCTCTCTCCTAGAACTCCAGCGTGTTCAGTGAAGCTAATGGGCAATAGACTCAGAATGGGTGAAAAGAAAATCCCTTACACAGCAAGTGACTAAAATGTGGAATTTGTTGCCACAGGATGTTCAAATAGCCACAGGCAAAGAAAGCTTTAAAGGGGGATTAGACAGCTTCATGGTGGATGAATTTATCAGTGGCTGCTAGCCAGTGGTGGGATCCAAAAATTTTAGTAACAGGTTCCCATGGTGGTGAGATTCAAACTGTGGCGTAGCACCAATGGGGCTGTGCGGGGCATGACCGGGGCACGGCCAGGCATTCTGGGGGTGGGGCATTCCTGGGCGGAGCTGTGGCAAGGACGCAGCCACTGCGCCGGTCCTTGGGCGGGAAACGAATGCACGCAGGCACAGGCTGCCACGCACACCGGTGCACCTCCTGCTAGACTGCTTCAAGTTCTTCACGCTACTGCTGAGAGGAGGGGCGTAACTGAGGCAAAAATCACGTGGCAAAATAACCAATTAGTAACCCCCTCTCGGCACACACAAATAATTAGTAACCTACTCTCGGGAACCTGTGAGAACCTGCTGGATCCCACCTCTGCTGCTAGCTATGGTGACTTAAGAGAACCTCCACATTTAGAGGCAGTAAACTTCTGAATCCCAGAGCCAGGAGCAGAGGCATATCTAGGGAAAATGTTGCCCGGTACAAAATCTGAGTTTTCCGCCTCCCGCCCCATTTGGGCGGCCACCCTCCCCAGCCACGACCAAACAATGTTTTTTTGCACCAGGTCTTGAAGTCAGTGTATGGACCCAGAAGGAAGAAGGAGGGGTGGGGGGATTTTCTGCCTCCCCATGACTAAATGGCTGCAGCCAGAAAACATTTGACCCCATATGTCCCCCTGGGTGGTACACCCCTGGCAGGAGGCAACATCAGGGGAAGGCCGTGGCCTCTCTGCCCTGTTGTTGAACTGCCAGAGAAACTGGTTGGCCACTGTATGAGACAGGATGGTGGACTAGATGGATTTCTGGTCTGATCCAGCAGGGCTTACTTTCTTAACCAGGCTAGCAATTTTTCTTATTCCTGCTTGTGCCCACACCCAGTAAATAATGGAGTCGAGACCACATACTGTAGAATTATATATTTAGCAAGCCTTTATTGGCATAGACAACAGTACAACAATAATAAAAAATGGATTAAAAAGCATATACAATACAGGAAATAAATGTTAGGTCGAAGGAAATCTACTGGCGTTTAGTAATTTCCAGGAGAAAGTCTGCCACTATCATACAGAGAGAAGGATCAGGATTGTCCAACAAGTAGTGTAATCTAATTAAATCGGGGAGATGGGGTAAATGTAAAGGAGTAAGATTCACATACTTGGATCTGATTTCCTTGAAACTGAGACAGTGTAGTAATTGGTGGGCCAGAGTTTCAACTGAGCCATCGTTACATGGGCACAATCGTTTAGCCTTTTCTTGCTTATTAAATCTGCCATGTAACAAGGCAGAAGGCATAACATTAAACCTGGCGAGCATTATGGCTCTCCTTTGAGCAGGGTTTATTAAGCAATACAGGTAGTGTGCCAAGTGGCCCCGTTCAAATGGGAGAGAAAAATACAGGGGGGAGCACGTTTTCTTGGCTACGGTGATTAGGGTAGAGAACTCTCTATCCAATAGTTGACCTTTTAATTTTCTTCTGTAGAGTTAAATAACTGGCTGTTTAATTGTATCCCACCTTTATGTTCAAAAAGAGCACCCAAGGTGGATTACAAGCACGAAGTATCTATTAAAATCACGTCAACATCAAATTGTCAATCAAAATTATCGATCAAATACCGGACTGCAGCTCCTTTTGATCGCTTGAGCACCCTCGGGCTAGGGCTGAGCGGATGGAAAGAGTATAGTATAACGGTTAGAGAGTCAGACTATGGCCCCTTCCGCACATGCAGGATAAGGCACTTTCAGTCCACCTTCAGTGCACTTTGCAGCTGTGCGGAACAGCCAAATCCACTTGCAAACAATTGTGAAAGTGGATTATAGAGTAATAGGCTGTTTTTGCATGGTCAAAATATCCCAGGGTGAGCATGGAAAATATCGCTGTGCAGCCAGGAATTCCACACGGCTCCCGAAGCTGCACAGAGTCTGCCCCGGTATTGCCCCACCATATTTCCTTTGCCCTGCTCTCTCTCTCTCTCGGAGCTCTCTCAGCCCCACCCACCTTACAGGAGAGAAAGGGGGGATATAAATCCAACTCTTCTTTATATTCACAGAAGGAGTTTTTTCAGTGTAATTTGGTACAAAGTCATTTAAAACTAAACTAGTGAAAGTGAGTGGCAGAATGGGGGGGGGGGAGAATCAGCCAATCAGAACATGAGAAATGAAGGTGGTCTGTACATGTGCAGAAGAGATCGCAGACGAGATCGTGCTGCAAATGGAAACAGACCTGGGCTGGTGTGAAAACAGCTGTGGAATTATGTCCCGGTACTGCCTCTACTCTTTGAAAGAACCGGGGAGCCGTGCAGAAGGAGAAACTGTGACAAATCAGCCACGGTATGTAAGATCCCGGTTCTTCCTTGCGATATTTTTACAGTGCAAAAACTACCATAGGCCCCTTCTGCACATGCAGAATAATGCACTTTTAATCCACTTTCAGTGCACTTTGTAGCTGGATTTGACTGTGCAAAATAGCAAAATCCGCTTGCAAACAATGGCAAAAGTGGATTATTCTGCATGCGTGGAAGGGGCCACCGAGTAATAGAATATACCTCAAGTCCTCGAACTGCTGGCTGGATAAACTGGCCAATTGTCCAGCAGAAATCTCTAAACCAACTTAAGGAGCAGCAGTGCCCATAGAGCACATCCTGATAATCAAACCACGAGGCAAGGCATGATGGGAAAAGCAGCCTTTGTCTATCAGAATCTTCTGGAGACCAGGCCCCGAAGAAGGTGACCTCTCTCCTTCTCTAAAGAGGCCATTTTAAAAATTAATAGAGGAGACATCCAGACACTCTGAAGCCCAGCTGCCTCCTGTCACCCTTTTTATTTGAAATTCAAGCCGACTTTGAACATTTGTAACACCGTTCGGCATTTCATTCTGCCCGGGTGGTGCGTTTGAAAGGGTAATGAGTCACGGGCGCGCACTCACCTTACGTGGGGAGCCATAATTTGAAAATTTCAAATCATTTGATCTCGGCATTGGGTGTTTTTAAAATGCACTTTTAATTTCTGCCCCCTCCCCCAAATACACTGGGGCAGTGTTTGTACATCCTTTGAATTTTTTTTAAAAAATCAATATGTTGAATGTTTTCCGCAGCCTAGGGTTCCGTGGCGGCAATCAGCTGGTGACAAATTGCAAATGGATGGTGGATAACACTGGGCTTTTTATTATTCTCAACAATGGAAAACCTCTTGCTTCTATTCCAGAAGATCGGCTGTAAGGCAACGGTGGCCTTAATTGAAAGGTGGGGAGGGAGGCAAAGTCAGCCGTTTAGCCAATTCTCTTGTCAATTTCCAGGTCCAAACAATCAGCTCTGTTTAATTCCAGCCTGAACTCTCCAGTTCTTGGCTTTGGGAGACAGCGAAGCCAACGATATGTGTGCACCTGAATCTTTCAGAACATCTGCTTTGTCGAGAGCCGTCGTTCGAAACACTTAATTAAAATAATGCCAAGTCGGGGGACTCAGCATGTATTTACCAAAGCGTGGATTTTTGTTTTGCTACAATTAAGAATGTATTTGTGAAAACAACTCCTGTATGGAAATCTGTAGTTTTAGTCCCTTCTGCTAAACTCCTTGGCATTTGCGTTAGCATGCTGCCTTCTCTGGAATGATCTGGTCTGTGGGCGCTGCTTTAACCGTGTGGGTGGAAAGCGCAGCTGGGGCCATCATTGGAAAATTAGCATTCTGGCTTTTTGCAAGTGGGAATGGTTGACTTGATCCACTTGCTTGAAATTCTCGTTAGGATATGAGAAACGCGTTCGAGACTGAAGTGACTGCCTACATTGCTGTGTATAGTAGGATTGCTAGTGCTGCGTGAAACAACGCTAGAAGATTTTAAAGGTAGTTCTTCGGCAGAACGTATGGTACTCCTTGTTGACAGTTTAGGTATTTCGTCTGGTCTCTATGATCTGTACCACAGAGAAAAGGAGAAATTCCTAGAGCTGTGGTTCTCAACCTTCCTAATGCCGCAACCCTTTAATACAGTTCCTGATGTTGTGGTGACTTCCAACCCTAACATTTATCCATTTTACAGATGGAGAACACTGATGCAGAGAGTCTTTGGGTCGTTCGACCCCCAAAGGGGGTCACGACCCACAGGTTGAGAACCGCTGTCCTAGAGTATCACTGTTCTTAGAGAATCACTATTCTTGCCATTTTTTTCTGTTGCTCTTCATTTGCTTAAGGAAGGAGGATTTCGGTGAACGTGGGGTTTACCCACCACAAGAAGGCAAATAGTAAGCATAATACACACAGAGGAAGGGTCAGGCAGAATCGCCCTATCTTCTTCGGATGAGTGCTTCCATTGCTAACAAACTTATTGAGGGTTACAATTACACAGCAACATAACGACAAGAAGAATCCAACTGTAACAATGCCAGCTAAAAGAATTACAGATATATTTAATTATACACCAATAATCACAGCTACAAACAACCCAAATGGGATGAGGTGACAGGAGCAGCGTTTTGTACCAAAATAAGCCTATAACAATCTCATCTGAGAAGCTTGTAGTCAGTAAAGACTTACAACTTTTGATCAATAAAAGCTCAAAGTTAAGGAACGACAAGAACATCATTTCACACACATATGAGCGTAATCTTATATCCAGAAGCTTGTGGTCAATACAATCTTTGGACGCTTATCTGGTGAATCAGAATAGCGTGTGCACTCCAGCACATGCCAGCTGGGCGACCTTGGCCTAGTCACAGCTTCGGAGCGCTCTCAGCCCCTCCCCCCCTCACAGGGTTTTTGTTGTGGGGTGGGGGAGAAGGGAAAGGAGATTGTAAGCCCCTTTGAGTCTCCTTGCAGGAGAGAAAGGTGGGATATAAATCCAAAGTCTTCTTCTTGTAACTCCTGATGCTTGTCAAGCTAATCCAAAGTCCACTTCCTCCCAGCTCCGTCTGCTGGTGGTGATCGTGCAAGGCCTGACCCATCTGCTGGTGGACCTAATCAACTCGTTTCCTTTGTACTCCATCTTGCTCCGTCTCTGCCGGTCCTATCGACTTGCAGGTGAGTTTCCCTTTGTAGCAGCAGCAGTAGCTGAAGGCAACGTGCTAACTGGGGCAGGAGGGGCGGGGGCTTTTTGTTCAGAGGCGAGGAGCCAGCGTGGTGAGGATAGTCCCGGACTCTTTAAGCCAGGATGGAGGTGCCCCTCGCTTTCCAATAATGACTCTCAACTTGTTATCAGCAGAAGCCCCAAAGATAACCGTGCAGGCACAATTTCATTTAGAAAACGCTTCCTCGGAATTTCTTTAGCGCTTTTGGGATATTGCAAAATATTACATCGTAAGTTTGATAAAATACAACTGTGGAAAAAAAGACTTATAAACCAATGTATTGTCCGCAGGGCCTGTAAAACTGAGCTGTTCCACCAGGCTTCTGGGGGAACCGGCCGCTGATTCCGCCCCTCTCACTGCCCTGTTCATTGGCTGTGCACCTGACCATCTGCCAGCCCCCTTCCAGAATTTGACCACTCCCAGGTTTTGACCATTGGGGTGTGATGCCAGACGCCCCTTAGAATTAATTATTAACTATTTATTGTAGGATGCTGCTGCTATAGTTTTAAGGTTTTGCATTTTTAACTAGGGTTATTCGATTTGTTTTATATGTTTGTTGTTGTTTTGTTGTACACCACCCTGAGCCCTTCGGGGATAGGGCGGTTTATCAAATCGAATTAACAACAACAACAACAACAACAACAACAACAACAACAACAACAACAACAACAACAACAACATGGCTGCCAGTGATGAAAAACACTAGAGTCAAGACAGTGACTAATCAGCTCCACACAAACACAGGATGACTGTAGACAATAAACAATCAAAGGGAACAAAGGCCAGGCTACTTCTATTCAGATGCCCTCACCTATTGACCGTGCTGTCTTCATTGTTACTCCACTTGCTTTCCTTTCCTACTATCAGATCCTCTGAAGATGCCAGCCACAGATGCAGGCGAAACGTCAGGAGAGAATGCTGCTAGAACACGGCCATACAGCCTGGAAACCACACAGCACCCCACTTATAAACCAACTTTCCATTGACATACCTGAGGTTCAAAAACCACCCATAATCTGAATGTTGCCCAGAAGGCTCCCTGTGATCCAAAATAATCTGCCACAGGTCCCTTCTGACCAAGGCCCACTCCACACAGGCCAGGGAAGCGGCTGCACACCGGGGTAAATGACTCTGGTGCAGCCCCAGGGCCATTCACACGTTTCCTTGCGGGTGGCCCCACAGCTGCTGCTTTTCATGGAAGTGCCTTTGCACGGAGGCGCGTCCTTTTTGTTTTTAAACGTACCTTCTCTTCCCTACACAGCTCTGCAGGGATGAGGGGACATGTCCCTGTGGCCATGGCAATGCCTCGGGAGTTGGAGGGCAGGAGGTGTGTCCCCTCACCCCTGCAGAGCTGTGTGGGGAGAGAAGGTAAGTTGAAAAGACAAAAAGGACGCGCCTAAAAGCAGCACCAGGTGCAAAATGATGTTTCTTTAAAAACTCGGTCATTTAGCGAGTTTCAAAAATACTGTTTCCCCACTGGTTGAGGGGCAGAAGAATGGTGCTGCCGCGTCTTGGAGGTGGCAGCCGTGCCAAGTTATCCCCCCAACTAGTGTTTTTCACCGGGCCCACACTGGTGTTTTTGTCCCGTACGGAGCGGGCCTAAGACGTGCCCCTTCCACACATCATCATCATCATCATCATCATCATCATCATCATCATCATCATCATCATCATCATCATCATCATCATCATCATCATCATCATCATCATCATCATCATCAACAGTATTAGTATTAGTATTAGTATTAGTATTAGTATTATTCGATTTGATAAACCGCCCTACCCCCTAAGTGATCAGGGCGGTGTACAACAAAACAACAGCAAACACAGTAAAAACAAATCAAATAATCCCAGTTAAAAATAATACAAAACCTTAAAACTATAGCAGCAGTAACCTTCAATAATAGTTAATAACAAGAATACTGCACTTTCAATCCACTTTGAAGTGCAGAATAGCAAAATCCACTTGCAAACAACTGTGAAAATGGATTGAAAGTGCATTATTTTGCATGTGTGGAAGGGGCCCGTGAGATGATGAACTCCCTCTATTGCATAGTGGAGCAACAACAAATACTTCTCTCCCTGTAACTCAATGTATTATTTTTGACAACACTGAACATTTCAGGGCAGACAAGTTGACTCAAAGTGTAAATGTAATAATGCCTGATTAAAAACATGTCTCTTTCTTGGCTCTCTGGCCTCGGTATATACCTGTAAGTTACAGAAAGGCTCAACCCATCATCCCCCCTCCCTCGCATTCCCATAATATCAGCAGTAGAAAGGATGGTGGGAACAGAGGCATTGTTTAGGATAGACAGTTCACTCCTTCGGAGGAAGGCAGATAAGAATGAACGTTTAAGCTCTATTGACTAGCTACATGCAAGCAGGGGGAGGCCTCCCTAGTCTCGAGTAATGATAATGGCAAAGCCATCTGTGACCTTCGTGTGGACATGCGAATGCCAGGTCAAGTATGGCACAGGCCTGACACTAGTAAATGTTGTGATGTGACGTCATCCCATGGGTCCGTAATGACACGGTGCTTCCACAGGGGTCTGACTACCTTTACCTCTATGGCTGGAAGGCTTCAGCATAAATGTGACACTCTAGTTCCATGGTGAAGAAGAAGAAGAAGAAGAAGAAGAAGAAGAAGAAGAAGAAGAAGAAGAAGAAGAAGAAGAAGAAGAAGAAGAAGAAGAAGAAGAAGAAGAAGAAGAAGAAGAAGAAGAAGAAGAAGAAGAAGAAGAAGAAGAAGAAGAAGAAGAAGAAGAAGAAGAAGCGGCAGCGGCCACGACCGCGACCGCGACCGCGACCACGGCGTTTGGATTTATATCCCCCCTTTCTCTCCTGCAGGAGACTCAAAGGGGCTTACAATCTCCTTGCCCTTCCCCCCTCACAACAAACACCCTGTGAGGTAGGTGGGGCTGAGAGAGCTCCAAGAAGCTGTGACTAGCCCAAGGTCACCCAGCTGGCATATGTGGGAGTGTACAGGCTAATCTGAATTCCCCAGATAAGCCTCCACAGCTCAGGCAGCAGAGCTGGAAATCAAACCCGGTTCCTCCAGATTAGATACACGAGCTCTTAACCTCCTACGCCACTGCTGCTCACCTATGGCACTCCAGATGTTCATGGACTGCAATTCCCATCAGCCCCTGCCAGCATGGAATTGTAGTCCTTGAACATCTAGAGTGCCATAGGTTCGCCACCACTGCTCTAATTTAACTGGATGGGAAGCTTTGCATTGTTGAGTAGCTGCAATAGAGGAACCATTTCACATGTTCCAGACAATTTGGGCACGAATATCACAAATACATTTCCGTAGATGATTGCTATTGAGTTTTGGAAAGGGCGCAGAGGGAGCCCGAAGCAGAAGGATCACGCTGCTTCCGATCGTTCCACTGAATCTTTTTTTTTTCAATAGCCTAGATCCATGAGCCTCTAGGGGCCAAGAGATTTAGTGTCTTGTTTACTTAATGCCAGCCCTGCACGGATTAATTATTTAGCTGGGGAGTTGCTGCCAAAATTTTGCCCTTAGCCAAAACAAATTTCATTTATATTCATTCACGTCCAGATTTTTGGATCCAAACCCCCACCCCCAGCTCAGCACCTCACCTGCTGTGACTATTCCAGCTAAAAAATGGGTTGAGGGCCCACATTAAAGGATTTACAGCCCGTGGAAGATGATAACATTAGCTCCCCCTTCCCCGTCAGTGGAATGCCAGTCACGCTGACCTCCCACCAAGCACGGCAGAAAAGAGTCTGAGAGAGCCAGACCAAGGAAAATTAGTTCATTGAATTAATACATGCCTGAACTTGGTATTTCTTTTCCTGCCGTTCCTCTCTTTGTGAAGAAAGAAGGGTCTAAGTCAGAGAGCCGAGAAACGGCTGGCCCTGTTTGTCTTTCCCCTTCAATGGTGCTTGCTGCAAGCAATAGGTCAACCATTTTGGAGTTCTTAGGAAACCACGGGAGAAAGGCTGGTCTGCTTCACAGGAGCCTCCTTTGAAGTAGTTCCATCAGTGCTCCAAACGCCTGCAATATTTCCTGTTAAAATAGTGATGGGAAGACCCTCTGCCTTACTCGACCCTGTTCGCAGGTTTGCAAGCGTTCCTGGCTTCCTGCTGAGCACTAATACGTTCTTGGCAGGCATTCCTGGAGGAACTGCATGCTCACAAACGTGTGAGAAGTTTCATGTGCATGCACATGTGTGTGCAGATGTAACCTCTATCTGTGGGTTCTGTGGGGCAGAACTTGGAATGAGTTTGCAACAACAAATTTTAAAAACAAAATGATTTACTTCCTTAACATATAACATCAAACATCAACATTTAACGTCACACTTCAAGGTCCTGTTCAGGTTGCATTTTCAAGTCCTTATATTTACAGTCTACTGATACTGCCAAGTCCAATTCTTCTTTGCAAGTGGGTTGGCTCCTGAAGACTCCAAGGGCTTGATGAACAGGATTCAACATGATGAAGGTTTCCAGGAGAACTCTCACCCATTTCAACCACAAAAAACCCAAGGTCCGAGTCTGGTAGCCTTGTCTCCTCCAAACTACATGAGCTCTGCAGCCTTCTGCTGCTTTGAGTCTCCACCCCTTTCTGGGTCAACCCATTCTGAGCATGGGGGTTACACAGACACATGCACTAACGGTTCTACTCCCCTAGTGGGGAAAGGGGATTCCCTCCTTCGTGGTGTCATTGCTCACTGCCACTTTGAGGAACAGCAGGAGAGGGGGGAAAATCAACTGCCACGCTGACTGCAGCACTATGTCACTTCTGGTAAAAACTCGGAAGTGCCATTGGAACCAGCTGTGACTCTAGGAACCATCAGAAACTCTATGGTAAAACCATAACATTTCTGGCAATTCATACAGCTACTTATGTCATTTTTTTGTGGGGGGAGGGGAGGTTACTGGAAGTTACATGATAGTGCAGCTGGGGTTGTAACTTTTCTAATCCCCATCCACAGCTCTCCTGCCAGTTGCCAGGGAATTACACCTCTAGTATGCACACATACATAGAATTATAGAGTTGGAAGAGATGCATTGGCTTTCTTGGCCGCTGCCTCACACTGCTGACTCATTTTCAGTTTGTGGTCTACTAAGACTCCCAGATCCCTTTCGCATTTGTGTTGTCAAGTCAGGTGTCACCCATCCTATATTTGTACATACCCAGGTTCCATCCCTTCCTTTCTAGTCACTACGCTATCCCACAATTTGCATGTTATCTTTCTAAAGAAGGGGGAGTAACTGAGACAGTGGTGGGATTCAGCAGGTTCGCACCACTTTGGCAGAACCGGTTGTTAAAATGGTGCTTGTAAACAACCAGTTGTTAAATTATTTGAATCCCACCACTGAACAGACATGAATTGGTTCTTTAAGCAGAGGGCACAATGAGAGTATTGCTATTTCAATCCACTCCAGAAGAACATATAAACATAAGAGGAACCATTCTGACTAAAGTTACCAGTCCTCCCTAAAGTGGTAAGCAAATTTCTTTCCCCAGTGTCCAAGCACCATCAAGCCTCTTTGCTCCAGTAAGAGTGCGGGGTGGGATTGGGGACCTCTGCTGTGTGATCATAAAAATAATAAAGTTGAATGAATTCCTAGAGCATCATGAAATCCTTTCCAGGCACAAACTGGAAGTGACATCACAGCATCACATATCTCACAAGGTTGCCGGCCCTACTGCTGGGTCGGGCCAGTGGTCCACGTAGAAGAAGAAGAAGAAGAAGAAGAAGAAGAAGAAGAAGAAGAAGAAGAAGAAGAAGAAGAAGAAGAAGAAGAAGAAGAAGAAGAAGAAGAAGAAGAACAAGAAGAAGAAGAACAAGAACAAGAACAAGAACAAGAACAAGAACAAGAAGAAGAAGAAGAAGAAGAGGAGGAGGAGGAGGAGGAGGAGGAGGAGGAGGAGGAGTTTGGATTTATATCCCCCCTTTCTCTCCTGCAGGAGACTCAAAGGGGCTTACAATCTCCTTGCCCTTCCCCCCTCACAACAAACACCCCAGGAGGTAGGTGGGGAGCTGAGAGAGTCTCGATGAAGCTGGCACTAGCCCAAGGGTCACCCAGCTGAGCGCAGGTGGGAGTGCACAGGCTAATCTGAATTCCCCAGATAAGCCTCCACAGCTCAGGCGGCAGAGCTGGGAATCAAACCCGGTTCCTCCAGATTAGATACACGAGCTCTTAACCTCCTACGCCACTGCTGCTCCACGTAACCCATATTCTGTTATTGGTTCCATCAGAAATTTCTCAGCGACCTGCATCTATGGATGAGTTCCATGTGCTTGCTATCCTCTGCTGTGGAGTGCTTTTCCTGTTGCTCTGGTACTTCCCCTTGAGCAAGTGCTCGCTGCAAACATGTTCATAGGATCCAGCAGGATGTTCAACAATCTATACTGCTGTATAATAAGCTCATTAGAACTAGAATGTGTGTGAATTAGGCCAACTGGCAGGACATTTGGGAGCAGGGATATTCAGACATACAATAACACCCATTTCACTACATCACTTCCAGTGAAAACCAGGAAGTGAAATAAGGTAGCTGTAGGAATCACTGGAAACTCTGTGGCAAAACCATAGAATTTCCAGTGATTCTTAGAGCTATCCTATGCCACTTCATAGGAGTTGACATAACAATGTCAGCAACCGGATAAAGAATTTATGTTAAGAACGTTGAAGCAAAAATGGGAGAAAGAAAAAAATTTAGAAGAAGAAAAAATAAGAAGAATTATGGATAGTATGACAAAGATAAAGATTGAAAAATATGTGGAATTAGAAAGAAAGGTGTTACTTAAATGGTATAGAACCCCAATACAACTAGACTACATGATCAAAGGACTAAGCCCAAAATGTTGGCATTGTGGAGAAAAAGGAGCATATTATACTCATATGTGGATAGAACGTAAAGTGGTAAAAACGTTTTGGGAGAATATTTTGAAATATGTAGAACAGTTAGTAAAAGTAAAAATTGATGTAAACAATGATTTATTAATTGTGGGGATAATAGATGATATAAGAGTGAATATAAATTTGGAACCAATGTATAAAATAATGATTAGAGCAGCACACGTAGTGTTGGCGTCGGGCTGGAAAGATAACAAGAAATGGACAGTCTCACAATGGTTGGAATATATTTGGGAACAAATTCAGTTAGAGATTTCTGAGAGACTGGCAAAAATATACTATGGCAAGAGAAACGAGAAGATATTATGAAGCTATGGACATTGTATGAAAAATGGATGGAAGAAGCCGGATTTAACGAAGAACTATGGAATAAGAGAATAAGAAGAATGAACCTTCTGCTGCTTGCTTGAAATAATCAATGGAAAAGAGGGGGGGAGGGGGGTGAAAAAGGGAAAAGTGTATAGTTGGAACAAATATATTGAATGTAACAAATATAATAATATTCTATACAATAAAAATTATTTTAAAAAACCAATGTCAGCAACCTTTCTTTTGTATTACTTTTTCTCACTGTTCTTAGTGGCAGTGGAAAAATAGGACTGTCCACAGGTGGCTGCCCACCATAGCCTAACAGTCCTACTGGTAATGTGTAAAGATAAGAGGTAAATAAGCCTCCATGTTCTCTGTGCTGACAAAAACAGTAAAATACAAGGACTATTTCAAGACTTACACCAATAACCACCCCAGATGAAGAGCCTGTTAGTCCTACAGGGAAAATAAACAGAAAATCTTGTGACACTTGAGAGACTAACAACTTTTTATTCTAGTATAAGCATTTGTGGACTAGAGTATACTTCATTAGATACACGTAGTGAGTCTTCTGTAATGTTCAATAGTCCTTTTCATATATTTTTAAAATTTGTTCCAAGATTCTAGAATCTGGAGAAGTTCCAGTCCAGGTTTTACTCACGTCCCTGCATAAGCTGGCTAGAAAAACCGGTATGAAAAGTTCTGGTAGGCCTTGTTTTCCTGCATTTGTTTTCTCCTGAACAAAATTACCCTGTGCTTATCCAAATGACCATTGGCACCTTCCTACATCAGCCTCTTACGTTCTCACAAGGGAGATATGGTATTTCTGTGTAGGATTATGAAGATGAAATCAGCTTTTTGACCTTACTGTTTACCTCATTGCCCTGCTCTGAACACCAATTTTTTTTAACCAACAAAAGTGAGAATCCATCTCTCCCACTTGTGCTACTGTGATGCCATGACCAGTGTTAGGGGCTTTCCCCACTGACAGAGTTGAACTGGTTCCTACCTAGGTTCCCCTCAATGAATCCCCACTGCCCCTGAGCTTAACATTGTTTTGTCTCAGGTCCCCCCCCCCTCAGAACTGTGACATCCTTGTCGCAGTTAAGAACTACACTTTTCTGCTGGAACAAGGTCGATACCGCTTCGAAGCTTCGAAGTGGGGAAGCATCGAAACGACACCTCATCCATTCAACCAATCACGAGCCGCTTTTGTAGCATGCGCAGAACAGGAGAGTCGTGGCGGGCAGAAAGTGCATGTAACTGTAAACTGTAAAAACTGTTAAAAAAAAAAAAGAACGGTCCTGTTTCCCGCCATAACACAAGCGCCAATCACGATCAAGGAGCGAAACAGGCACCAAGATGATCCCGCCCACTTAGCTCGGTTCCAGGGGGCCAACTCAGTTGCTGTGGGGACAGCCTGGAATCGCCCTCCACTGAAGGGAACCAAGTCAACCTTAGCTCCCTTCTGTAGTGGGGAAAGCCCCTTAGGATCTAGGATACCTGGGTTCAGTCCCCCACTCTGCCATACAGAGTGACCCTGCTCAAGTCACACTACCCTTTGTGCCCTCACCATCTGTCATGTGGCTCTCTGCTTCTCAGCGGGATCTCCTCGTGTTTCCTCTTTTACATGTGCAGAAGTGACTTGCTGATTTTCCAAGCCGCCATTTCCCCCGGGCTCCTTGTTTCAGGGTCAGGAAGTTGTTTGCTACCTCTTTTCTTATTCTTTTGTTTCTTTTAGCTACTGTTTCAATGATTTGTTGCTGAGGCGACAGATCAGAAGTCTTAATTTTTCTTCAAAAAAAAAGGAGGCCCCGCTAATTTCTGGAAATGCCAAGGAACTACTCCTGTGTGGGTGGGGAAAGGCGTGTCAGAGCAAAAAAGACATGCTGGCGTGCTCTGCTTTCCCTGCACAAGCAGGGGAAAGATCACAGTTTCCCTGCTCCTCAAATTCATAGAGCTTCTCAGATCTGCCATGTCATGAGATCTGAAGAAGGGGAAAACATACACAATTGGGAATCTGACTTGAAGGTAACGTCCAGTTGACCTGAAGAGACCAAATACTGTCAAAAAAACCCAAGAGTCACATCTTCATCTACCTGGCAGGATTGTGGGGAGGATGGGATGAAGAAGGGAGAGCCAGAGATGCCACTCTGAGGCTCCTTCCACATGTGCAGAATAATGCACATTTGATCCACTTTCACAATTGGTTGCAAGTGGATTTTGTTATTCTACACAGTGAAATCCAGCTGCAAAGTGCATTGAAAGTGGATTGAAAGTGCATTAGTCTGCATGTGCGGAAGAGGCCTAAGTTCCTTGCAAGAATGATGAAGAGAAAAAGGTACCATATATTAGACTAGATCCAGATATCTGCCCTGTGTGACTGATGGAGGAGACATCATGGAGTGTAGAAAATGCTAAAGATCCAGTCTTTATCAATGTGGCATAGTATGATAAACATATGTGCAAGACACACACAGAGGACTTATAGCTTTCCTGGCTCCTTTGTTCACCTCCTTTTGTAGGTTCCCTTTGCCATCCTATAGATGACTCTGAATACTAAATTTAATGCTTTTGGCACTGCAATCCATTTACCAGAGGGATTGGATCAGAGGCGTAGCAAGGGGCAAAAGCTCCCAATGCACTGGTGCATCCTCTGCCCTGTCCCACCCCGGAACACCCCCTTCTGGCCCTGGAATGCCCTTGAAACGCCCCCCGGAACACCCTCGCCACCCCCCCACAGGGGCGTGTGCCTGGTGCATCGCACCCCCTGTCCCCTTGGAGCTACACCTCCGGATTGGATTGTTTCAGGACTGAAAGTACAGTCACTTCAGGAGAAAGAGAATCCCAGGAGCAGTTTGGCTGAGATGTGTCTCCTTTAAGCCACCAGAAAAGCCTCTTTCCAGAGAGCCCCAAGCCAGACAGTCTTACCTAAGGACAAGAAATGCTTTTGGGAAAGGCACCATGCCAAAGCAAACAGCCATGGGGTTGACAAAGGGGCCATCTATCCACACCTGGGACATTTGCCAAGGTGGAAGGATTTGCAGCCGCGAGACACTATTAAAGTCAATGGAACTAATTGTACACCAAATCGCATTTTGTTACCAAATTGGGATCCTCTCCTTCTTTTCTTGGCAAGGCTCTTGGCAAGAGATGGGAGGAAAGGCCACTGCCCCCCCCACACACACACACAGCAGCTGCATCCACTTGGAGAGTCCGTAGCAGCCACCTGTGGAGTCCGATCCATCTTCTTGCAGGGCATGAGACTGGTTGCATGGATTAGTTGCAACCTCTTACAAGAACGTTATATGGAAGAACAGAAATCCTGTGAGATGTCAGCGAAGCTTGCAAAGAAGGGCTACTATTCGGCCTCCCTTGCATCTGCTAATTGTTATCCGTCTCAATTGCTTAGCATGATTTGGTCACTCGCATCCATCTCTGGTGACGTCCAAAATATTAGAAATCAAGCTCTTCGCTGTGAGGCTTTCACGAGCAATTTTGCGGATGAATTCCTGTCCCTCCTGGGCAACCACAGAAGCTGGCAGCAGGCACTGCAAGCGAGACGGCCCCCAAACAACGCACCCTCTCCTCCTGATGCCTGGAGTTTCATTGGCGACTGTAGCAAATGCCGCTCTTGAAAGGGGACGCTTGTAAACACAAGAGGAGGAAGATGCTTGTGAAACAGGAATGGAGCCATGAGCTTTATTGGGATTTCTGCTTCCAGAGAGGCCTTGATCCTTTGTTTTCACTCTCGCAAGGGCTAGAGCAATCCGGCGGAAGAATCATGTGTGGTGGCAAAGAGGGGCAGCCAGCGCTGTGTGTTCCCGGGCTTTTGTCTGCCTGGAAGGAAGTGTGAAATGACGCTTACCTCATCTTTAGCAGGGAGGCTGGTGCCAGCCATTTGAGTCACCCCCTTCTGTCTGTCGCTTTGCCAAGGAGAGCGCTGCTCTTTCCAACACACAGGGCCGGAGCTGTTCTCCCTGCTTCTGCGAAGTGGCTCTTGCTTGGTCTGAATTGCTACTTTCCGAGTTTGATCCCTAAACAGAGCTTTAGAGAGTCACTCCCTCAGACCCACATGAAATTTGGCCCTGACAATGACACTCTGATTCACATCCGTGGGCACTTTTAACTGAGTTGATGCTGACCTGGAGGAAGAAGATGAGACTGATCTATGTCATCTTGTGATCACGTGCAACTCCAAGAGATCCCCACCCCCAAGTTGGTTACCTTTGTTACCTGTGGTGATACAAAGAAGGAGAGGTGGGCAAAACCAGTCCTTCCAGGGGGCCCAGCACCACTTCTGCAGGCAAGCTGCGAGCACAGTTTTTGCAGATTGATGACCCCTCCTGTGGCTATGGGGATTCATCAATTGCCAGTGTGGGCCTCTAATCTGGAGATCTGGGTTTGTTTCCCCATTCTTCCACATGAAGCCTGCTGGGTGACTTGAGGCCAGTCGCAGTTCTCTCAGAACTCTCTCCAGCCACACCTGTCTCACTAGGTGGCTGTTGTGGTGACCTATAAAGCCCTAAATGGTTTGGGACTGTTGTCCCTAGGTTCATCTTTCCCATCATACCCCCCACAAAGAACATTACCTGCAGAACCTAGCAGAGCTCCATAGGGCCTGCAAGATTCTGCCAGGCTTATATCTAAGAGCCAGCATGGTGTAGTGGTTAAGAGGAGGTGCACTCTAATCTGGAGAACTGGGTTTGATTCCCTGCTTTGCCACTTGAGCTGCGGAGGCTTATCTGGTGAACCAGATGAGCTTGTGCACTCCAACATATGCCATCTCGGTGACTTGGGCTAATCACAGTTCTTTGGAGCTCTCTCAGTCCCACCCAACTCACAGGGTGTTTGTTGTGTGTGGGGCGGGGGGGGGAAGGGAGATGGTAAGCCCCTTTGAGACTCCTTCAGGAGAGAGTGGGGGGATATAAATCCAAACTCTTCTTCTTCTCTTCTTCTAAGGACAGCAGTGGCACTTTTAGTTGGCCTTCCCTTCCCTACTTCTTTTCCACACCCTCTTCATCTGTCATCTTCTTTCCCCTTTTCCCATTGCCCTTTCTCCCAAGCTTTCCTTCTTTCCCCCCACTTTCCCCCCTTTTCCCCTCCATTAGTATCTTGTGACTCCACATACTGTCTAAGAATCAGAAGTCATGCCATCATCTGCAACCCATGATTAGGGCACCATCATTTATTAATAATTTCATGTTATATGGGCTTTATGGTTTGAACTTCAATAATTTTATATTGTTAGCTGCCCTGAACCCAGCTTTAGAAGTGTTTTTTACCTCTCTTTTCTCTACCATAAGGAGTGTCAAAGTGGCTGACAATTGCCTTCCCTTCCCCTTCGCACAACAGGTACCTTGTGAGGTGGGTGGGGCTGAGGGAACATAAGAACATAAGAACAAGCCAGCTGGATCAGACCAAAGTCCATCTAGTAGTCCAGCTCTCTGCTACTCGCAGTGGCCCACCAGGTGCCTTGGGGAGCTCACATGTAGGATGTGAACGCAATGGCCTTCTGCGGTTGTTGCTCCCCGGGACACCTGGTCTGTTAAGACAGTTGCAATCTCAGATCAAGGAGGATCAAGATTGGTAGCCATAAATCGACTTCTCCTCCATAAATCTGTCCAAGCCCCTTTTCAAGCTATCCAGGTTAGTGGCCATCACCACCTCCTGTGGCAGCATATTCCAAACACCAATCACACGTTGCGTGAAGAAGTGTTTCCTTTTATTAGTTCTAATTCTTCCCCCCAGCATTTTCAATGTATGCCCCCGGGTTCTAGTATTGTGAAAAAGAGAGAAACATTCCTCTCTGTCAACGTTTTCTACCCCATGCATAATTTTGTAGACTTCAATCATATCCCCCCTCAGCCGCCTCCTCTCCAAACTAAAGAGTCCCAAACGCTGCAGCCTCTCCTCATAGGGAAGGTGCTCCAGTCCCTCAATCATCCTTGTTGCCCTTCTCTGCACTTTTTCTATCTCCTCAATATCCCTTTTTGAGATGCAGTGACCAGAACTGGACACAGTACTCCAAGTGCGGTCGCACCACTGCTTTATATAAGGGCATGACAATCTTTGCAGTTTTATTATCAATTCCTTTTCTAATGATCCCCAGCATAGAGTTTGCCTTTTACAGCTGCCATGCATTGAGTTGACATTCCCATGGAACTATCAACTAAGACAGCCTAAATCCCTTTCCTGGTCTGTGACTGATAGCACTGGACCCCTGTAGCGTGTATGTGAAGTTTGGATTTTTTTGCCCCTATGTGCATCACTTTACATTTTGCTACATTGAACTGCATTTGCCATTTCTGGAGCCCACTCCACCTAATTTATCAAGGTCCGGCTTTGGAGCTCTTCACACAACTCTTTGTGGTTCTCACCACCCTACATAATTTGTTATCACCTGTAAACTTGGCCACCACGCTACCCACCCCTACTTCCAGGTCATTTATGAATAGGTTAAAGAGCACTGGTCCCAATACGGATCCTTGAGGGACACCACTCCCTACATCTCTCCATTGTGAGAACTTCCCATTTACACCCACTCTTTGTTTCCTGTTTCTCAACCAGTTTTTAATCCATAGGAGGACTTCCCCTCTTATTCCTTCATTGCTGAGTTTTCTCAACAGTCTCTCGTGAGGAACTTTGTCAAAAGCCTTTTGGAAATCCAAGTAGACAGTGTCCACCGGTTCATCCCTGTCCACATGCCTGTTTACACCCTCAAAGAACTCTAGTAAGTTTGTAAGACAGGACTTGCATCTGCAAAAGCCATGCTGACTCTTTCTCAGCAGGTCTTGCTTTTCTACATGTTTTATAATTTTATCTTTACTGATAGATTCTACTAATTTACCAGGAACAGGTGTCAAACTGATTGGCCTGTAATTTCCCGGGTCCCCCCTAGATCCTTTCTTAAAGATTGGTGTGACATTGGCCATCTTCCAGTCTTCAGGGACGGAGCCTGGATTTCAGGGATAAGTTGTATTAAAGTGAGAAGATCAGCAATTTCATGCTTGAGCTCTTTAAGAACTCTTGGGTGAATGCAATCTGGGCCAGGGGATTTGGTAACATTTAGTTTATCAATGACTGCCAGAACTTCTTCCTTGTCTACCACTATCTTCGCTAGTTCCTCAGATTCGCCTCCTAAGAAGCTTGGTTCAGGTTCAGGAATTTTCCTCACCTCCTCTTGGGTGAAGACACAGATGCAAAGAATTCATTCAGCTTCTCTGCAATCTCCCTGCCATCTTTTAGCACACCCTTTGTTCCTTTGTCATCTAACTGGCCTACCGCTTCCCTTGCTGGCTTCCTGCTTTTGATGTACTTGAAGAACTGTTTGTTGCTGGTCTTGATGTTCGCAGCCATGCGTTCCTCATAATCCTTTTTTGCCTCCCTTACAGCTAACTTGCTTCTCTTTTGCCACCATTTGTGTTCCCTCTCATATTCTTCATCAGCCAAACTGGACTTCCATTTTCTAAAAGACATTTTCTTTTTTCTGATAATTTCCTCAACCTCTCTTGTTAACCATGGTGGCTTTCTTTTGGACTGGGTGCTGCCTTTTCTAACCTGTGGAACACATTCCAGCTGAGCTTTTATTACTGTGTTTTTAAATAACCTCCAAGCATCCTGGACAGTTTTGACTCTCTTGATTTTCCTTTTCAGCTTCCCATGCACTATCCCCTCATCTTGAGTAGAAATTTCCCTTTCTGAAGGCTTAGATGTAACTACATTAGTAGTTGCCACTTGTTCGCATGCTGAGATACTGAATCTGACAGCATTGTGGTCGCTGTTCCCTATCGGCTCAACAACACTGACTTCCTGCACCAGGTCCTGGGTCCCACATAGAATTAGATCTAGGATCACCTCTCCCCTGGTTGGTTCCACAACCATCTGCTCTAAGCCACAGTCATTTAGCATATCCAGGAATGCTCTCTCCTTACTATGACCTGAACATGCATTTTTCCAGTTTATATGCGGATAGTTAAAATCACCCATTACCACTACATTTTTGTTTTTGTTGGCCTCTCTAATTTCTTTTTCCATCTCAGAATCCTCTTGTGCACTTTGGTCAGGGGAACGATAATATATTCCTAATATTAAACTGTCCTTCACACCTGGTATTGATATCCAAGTTCTGAGAGAACTGGTATTGATATCCAGGTTCTGAGAGAACTGTGACTGGCTCAAGGCCACTCAGCAGGCTTCATGTGGAGCAGCAGTGAAACAAACCCAGTTCTCCACATGAGAGTCTGCCACTCTTAACCAGTATACCACACTGGCTTTAGTTGGGAAGGGCAGGATTAAAATATAATAAATAACGAATAAGCAAGAGTGTAGCACATTTTAGGAATGTCTAGAGCAGCACAAGGCGCAAGAGCAGTGCTTTCAATGCCCGTAAAATCATCGGGGTCCTCAACTGATAGCAATATTGTCTGTGTGCACATGTCTTTGCATTTCCTTGAGCCGCACAGGATCTATCTAGCCTCCAATGAGTCAATTTCCTCAGTATCCAATATACACTTCTGGTTTGTATCACAGAATAATTGGGATAAGCAAATGTTCCCTAGTTCATTTCTGCAGGTGGCATGCATAGCACTGCCAATAGTTCTGATTCTCTGCTTTCGCTATGTGTTGATTTGCTTCTTCCATTTTATATACAATGTATATGATACTGTGTACTTACACTAAATACAATTTATACACATCTATCTATCTATCTATCTATCTATCTATCTATCTATCTATCTATCTATCTATCTATCTATCTATCTATCTATCTATCTATCTATCTATCTATCTATCTATCTATCTATCTATCTATCTATCTATCTATCTATCTATCTATCTATCTATCTATCTATCTAGCTAGCTAGCTAGCTAGCTAGCTAGCTACCTACCTACCTACCTACCTACCTACCTACCTACCTACCTACCTACCTACCTACCTAGGGTGTTGTGGGTTTTCCAGGTTGTGTGGCCGTGCACTCCAACATTGCTACTGGAACACAGCCATACAACCTGGAAAACCCACAACACTTTACCTATATATCTCTTGACAAAATTGGTGTAAAGAAACAGAAAATTACAGGAATCACAGGTTCAGTTGACCCATGGGAGAAGCCCAACTGCAGATTTTTCTCCCTGCCCCTTATTTGAAAGCTGCAAAAAGTTCCTGCAAATTAGATGTGATTAGAAAGTATGGATTCCTACCCTAAAGGGAATTGGAAGAACCAGGATTTTCAGAGACATCAAACAAACAGTGTGTTGTGTTTTCCTGGCTGTGTGGCTGTGTGACTGTGGTCTTGTAGTTTTTGCTCCTAACATTTCCTGCACATCTAGGGCTGGCCTCCTCAGAAGCATGGCACAGTAAGTCGTGTTTCTCTTATGACATGTTACTGTGACATACCTCTGAAGATGCCAGCCGTAGATGTGAGCAAAATTTTAGGACCAAAAACTACCAGGCCACAGCCTCGCAGTCTGGAAAAACCACAACACCCAGTTGATTCCGGCCATGAAAGCCTTCATCAATACAGTGTGAACAAGTCTTAGCTAGTGGTGTAGTGCCCAGGGGAAGGAGGGCATCTTGCTCCAGGCGCACACTGGTGCGGGGCGGCGCAGAGGTGTTCCAGGGCGTTCCAGGGGCGTGTGGGAACGTGGCAGGGGCGCAGTTCCCCTGGCCACAGCTCTGATCGTAACACACTGTCATGTTTAAATTAAGAAAGAAACTGTTGACAAGCTAATTAGAAGCCTGGAAAAATCCTATTTCATCACACACAAAAAATTAAACTAATCTAAAATGAAGAACATATTCATAGTGCTCTTATGTTGTCATCTACTGCCAATGGTGGAAGCCTTTTTGCTCATTTAGTTTGGCTTCTCCTTAACATTCCGTGCTTCCTAACTTGTGTTATGTTTTATATGTCTATTAACTGTTTCATATCAATTTTAACTGTTTTTAAAACTTTTAAAAAAGTTGTTTAAATGAGGCCTGTTTGGGAAGGGGGTTTATTTTAAAGGCTTTAAGGTGCAATTTTATCACGTATTTCAAATGGTGAGCTGTTTTGGTAGCCCTTTGTAAGGGTAGAAAGGGGAGAGTGCAGGGATGCCATCCACCAGGGGAAATGAGGGGATCCTTTGGGATTTCAGTTCATCTCCAGGCTGCAGCGATCAGTTCCCCTGGAGAAAATTATTGATGCTTGGGGGGGGGGTGGACTCTATTGCATTGAACCCCCTTGATGTCCCTGTCCTTCCCGGGCTCCATCCTTAAAACTCCAAAAGTTTCCCAACCTAGATCTGGCAACCTTACCTCTCTTCCCCCATCCTCCACTGGTGGCAGTGGCGAAGCTACAAGGGGACAGGGGGTGGGCCTGGGGTGCAGAAAATTGCCCCAGGCCCCTCCCCCTTCCCCCCACCCACCCACAGCACCTCCTGCAGCACCCCCCGCAGTGCCCCCCCACCCCTCTTATAGCTCTTTTCTTAACACACTGTCTTAACACACTGACATCCTCCACTGGTGGCAGTGGCGAAGCTACAAGGGGACAGGGGGTGCGCCTGGGGTGCAGAAAATTGCCCCCAGGCCCCTCCCCCTTCCCCCACCCACCCCACAGCACCTTCCGCAGCACACACCCCCGGGGCGCACCCCCACGCTTACCTTAGTTCTTTTCCTTTTCCTATAACTTTTTCAGGCTGCAAAAAGGCCTATTCACAGTAAAAATGCCTGAGGAACTACAGTTCCCAGGAGACCTTGGGGCTCACAAAGTCTCCTGGGAAGTATAGTTCCCATCATGCCGTTTTTACTGAGAACAGGGCTTTTGCAGCCTGAAAAAGTTATAGGAAAAGGAAAGGAACTAAGGTAAGTGTGGGAAGGGGGGGGTGTCACAGGGGGCCATGGGGGGCAGAAAAGGCAGACTGCACACCGGGTGCAGTTTGGCCCAGCTATGCCTCTGACTGGTGGTCAGGAGGGAACTGGTAATCCTAGTGGGATACAAATTTTGTAAATAAATCCAGAAAATAACAATGCAATCAGGTAATCGGTTGCAATAATATGGACACATACACATTCCGTTATTGTTGTCTAGCAAATTAGCTTTCAGGTGAAATTGCATTTGTTATCTCTCTGACCCACGGCTTGCCCCCAATCTAATGGTTAATTAAAAGTACCTCTTTCTGAGTAGTTTTGGAAGGGCAAACTAGTGTTAAATGGTTTCTTCCCCCTCCCCCTCGCCTACCTCCCCTGTCACCTATGAAGAAATTGACTCTTGCCGTTGCAAAGTCTCCCAGGACATGCCTTAGCAGATCAGACAAGCTATCCATCAAATCTGGCATTGTCTAGCTTGTCCAATACCTCAGAGCAAGGCAAATCTCCCCAAAGACAAGCACTTAAATGATATATTAGGGCATAAGAAGACAAATGATTTCCTTAACGTGTCCGGCAAATAATGTCAACTTCCTAGTGCATGGGATTTGTTCACCTTTATCTAATAATCACTCACCTCTGCATCAATATTAACGGTTAAAAAGTTTTCCAGCTCATTCATGCAACTTAGAGAAAAGTGGACTCGCCTTCATTGCCCAAATGTGCCAGTTTAAATCAAGTCTGTCATAAGAACGTCACAGGAATAACCGCGGCTGGATCGGAACAACAGTTTATTTTGCCCGATTTCTATTTACTGTGATGGCCTCCAGATTGGGTTGCCAACTCTGGGTTGGGAAATTCCTGAACATTTGGATGGTAACTGGGGAGCGCAGAGTTTGGGGAGAGAGCTGGGTTGGGAAATTTGGGGAGATATGGAGGTGGAATCTGGGAAGAGCGAGGACCTTAGTGAAATATAATTCAACAGAGTCCACCCTCCAGAGTGGTTAAGAGCAGGTGGATTCTAATCTGGAGAACCGAGTTTGTTTCCCCGCTCTTCCACCTGAGTGGCAGAGGTTTATTTGGTGAACCAGATGTGTTTCCACATTCCTACATTCCTGCTGGGTGACCTTGGGCGAGTCACAGTTCTCTCAGAACTCTCTCAGCCCCACCTACCTCACCAGGTGTCTGTTGTGGGGAGAGGAAGGGAAAGGAGCTTGTAAGCCACATTGAGTCTCTTTACAGGAGAGAAAGGTGGGGTATAAATCCAAACTCCTCCTCCTCCTCCTCCTCCTCTCAGAAAATCTTCAAATAGGCCATGAAGACTAGTCTTTCCCAACAGTTTCCAGTGTACCATCCCTGTCCTTCCCGGGCTCCATCCTTAAAACTCCAAAAGTTTCCCAACCTAGATCTGGCAACCTTACCTCTCTTCCTCCATCCTCCACTGGTGGCAGTGGCGAAGCTACAAGGGGACAGGAGGTGGGCCTGGGGTGCAGAAAGATTGGCGACAGATAGAGATAGAGCCACCTGGCATCCTGCCCTCGCAGGAGAATGGAAACCTCTAAACATGTTGGTTTCATTAAACTGTCCTTGTTAGAAGTCACTGAAGGACATATACTTCATGAATGTGTCTTTCTTCTGAAGAATTTTAAGCTGGTGGCCATTGTCTTCAAATTCCACAAATGCATGAGGTGTTGTATTTTTGAAAAGTATTCTTGTTGATATGTGCTGAATCTACTGTCCACACTTTAGATTGGGTGACCCTAGGTTCTATTAATAAGGTTGCTCGACATCTTCAAAGTTATCCTTGACTGCTAGAATCAGTGAAATAAAACAGGAGTCCAGTGGCTCCTTTAATTTATGTAAGAGGCATCAAGTCACAAATGATGTATGGCAACCCCAGCAAGAGCCTTCCTAGTCAAGTGAGACAATGTTAGGCCTTAAACCTTAAAACAATAAATGGACTCTATAGTGTTGATCAGTAGCATTTATTGCTTGCCATCCAAGCACCCAGCTTGTCAAAGCCAATTCTGGCAAACCTGGCTTCTGCTATCCCCTTTATTTTGATGTTAGTCCCCCTTCCCATTTTCCCAATGAGTTACTTTGGAGCTAAGGCGCCGCAAGATTGGCGACAGATAGAGATAGAGCCACCTGGCATCCTGCCCTCGCAGGAGAATGGAAACAATCCTGTTTCCCATGAGACCAGATGTGTCAGGGTAAACCTAGTTATCTACTTGGCGTGCAAAGCCATAAAGCAAAGGATCAAGGAAAAAATGTCCCAGAACAGTAATGGTAACATACAGCAGGCTAGTCACATATATCTTGCAGCAATTACATTGAGTTAGGAATGCATCTCAATCGACTAGACACAATCCCCGTCAAAGGCATAGGTGGGTTACCATTGTCTTCCTTTGCAGAGTCTTCCTTGGGAATCTCCTATCCCGTGGTAACTATGCTTAGTTTCCGAGTTCTGAGGCGCTCAGACCATGCGATCTTTCCTCCCCTCCCTAGTGGCACCCTAAAGAGGAACAAAATTTATTCTGTTGCACATTTGGGAGTCCGAGCTCCTTTCATCAGATGTGTTAGACATTTTCATGATCTGCTTTCAAGGTGCATTTCAAATACAAGTAGCCATTATCTTGATAGTTGCTCGTGGGCTGAAAAGGGAAGTTAAGGGTGAAGTGTGATTCTGTTTATGTCTGTGTGTATAGCCAATTGTTCTAGTTCTGTGGGTTTGTTTGCTTTGTGCACATACACTGTATCCTGTTATATACATAATCAATATAGTATTTGATGTATAATATATGATGCTGATGTGTAACACTGAAAAATATACACATTTAACAGAAAGAATTTAGTGGATGAAAGCAGAACATGGAACAAGAATAACAAAACAAGGGGTTCAATTCAAACAACAAAGAGAAAAAAAACATCTCTAAAATACAGTGGACAACCTTTTGGTTTAACCCCCCCCCCCCAAACCTTTAAGACTAACAGAAATTAAGCATTCAGGGCTATGGAGAGAAATAGAAATCCATTCATCTTCAGCTCAAAAGATACCCCCGCTTTAATTTTCAGCCGGGGCCTTCCAGCTGTTTATCTAATGTTTATGATGTTTTCACTATGCCTTGTTGATCTTTTAATTCACGTTGTCACTCAAATTGTGTTCATGGATCTACAGCATCCTATCATGTAACAATCAATTTGCCACACTTGTCATTTCTTGGCACTGAAGCCTAAACTTTCGTTTTTTAATTGTTCACATCATCCCTATGGCAGGAAGTCATAATCAACAACATCAGTGAAAAACAAAATTTTCCCCTTCCCTTTAATTTGACCACTTTAATTTTTTTTTTAATCATAACAATAATAGAATGGACATTACTGGGGTTAATGGACAAACTGAGATAGAATTTGAATGTGCCCCATTTGTTCAATATCATCCCAATTAACCATACATGTTTTCATTTCTTCTGCTTCTGTATCCAAGGCTGTTTCCGCACAGGAGGAATACAGCGTCCCAGGGACGCTAAAAACATCGTCCCTGGGGAGGGGTTCACATGGCGTGTTCCTCAAGAACCCCTGAGCGGTGACAAAGTCAAGCAGCCAACCTCGGCCCTGAGGTTTTTCAGAAACAGCAGCTTTCAACCGCTGCAGTGCGAATGGCAGCAGCTGGAAAGCACTATTCCCCCCTTTCCCAAATGCCTTACCGTCCCTCCGACCTTCCGGCGCATCACCTGGGCCAGGGGACACGTCCCCCCTGCCCTGTGACTCCAGAGCTGTTGTGCAGGGCAGGGGGGCGTGTCCCCTGGCCTGGACAACGTGCCAGAAGGTCAGAGGGGCAGTAAGGCATTCAGGCAATGGCACAACCTCCGTGCAGGCTGCGCCGTCTTCCCCGCCCCTACCGGGACCGTTCGTGCGAACAGAGCATCATATAGAGCAACATTTCCACCGACGCACTCCCCAAGCGTGGCGTGAAGTAACAGTTTATCCATTCATCCTTAGATGCTCTTTTTGCTGCAATAACAGCTTTTCAAATTCTGTCTGTCCCCTTATTACACTGCATGCTATATGAATGTCCTTTTTAAAATCTTGAAATGAGTTGAAAATGTTATTCCTTGGAGAGTTCCGCAGGGCCTGTAAGACCGAATTGTTCCACCGGGGCTTCGGAGAGACCAGCCACTGAGGGTGCCCTGCTTTCATCCTCCCCCCTGCTGTATAGGGTCCCTAACATCATTGGGACCCACCATTCTTCTTGGGAGGGTTGCATATGGGTTCGTGGGATACTATCTTAGAATGTAAATTTTAAACTTTTATATGTTTATGTTTATATATGTTTTTATATTGTTCACTGGCCCTGAGCCCCCCTCTTTTTGGGGATAGGAAGTGTATAATAATTAAATCAAATAATGAATGAATGAATGAATGAATGAATGAGTGAATGAATGAATGAATGAATGAATGAATAAATAAATAAATAAATAAATAAAATATAACAGCCATCACACCTTTTTTGCTTTCAGCCTTTGTCTTTGGCCAAGACTTAATTTCTCCTTGGGCATTCATCATATTTCCATGTGCTATAATGCCATTATTATTCCTCACATCTTGTTCTAATAACCCTCTGTAGGAGACATTAATGGAGATATTAGAGGGCTTATTATTTATTCCTTTTCGTGTAGATTCTCAAAATCCCAAATAATATCCACCATTACATGCTACCTTTGTGGACGGACGGATTTGGATGGACGGGATGGACGGATTGACGGATGGATTTGGATTTGGATTTGACGGGATTTGATGGATTTGGATTGGATTGGATTGGACGGATGGATTTGGATTTGGATGGATTGGATGGATTTGATGATGGATTTGATGGATGGATTTGATGGATTGGACGGATGGATGATTGATGGAATGACGGATTGATGGATGGATGGATGGATGGATGGATGGATGGATGGGTGGGTGGGTGGGTGGGTGGGTGGATGGATGGATGGATGGATGGATGGATGGATGGATGGATGGATGGATTAGTTGGATGGATGGATGGATGGATGGATGGATGGATGGATGGATGGATGGATGGATGGATGGATGGATGGATGGGTGGGTGGGTGGGTGGATGGGTGGGTGGAGGGAGGGAGGGAGGGAGGGAGGGAGGGAGGGAGGGAGGGAGGGAGGGAGGGAGGGATTTATTCTTGGTCCATAAACAGTTATGTATACCTTCTTCCAGATCTGCCATATCTAATTTTATTACTCTTTGATCAGGAGTTTTGATCCAGTCCACAATCCAGATTAGAGCATCTACTTGATAATATAGTTTAATACTAGGTACTGTTAGTCTTCCTCTCTTTTTTATCCTGTATTTCTTGAGCATCTCAATCCAGAGCGGTGAAGTGTTTTCTGGTAGTGCATTTGCCTACCCTGCCAACATAAGGGGTACCTTCGCTGGTAGGGAGGGCAAATGGGAGAGAAGGCCTGCTGCCTGAAGGGCCAAGCATTGCCTAAAGCTGGACGCCAGCATGGCTGGGGCAGGGCAGAGGGCTTCCCAGAGTTGGTGCCGACTTTAGTTGGCTTCCACCAGGTTTTTGAGCCAGGAATGCCCCCAGCAGAGGCCTCGGGCTTATGTCTCCCAAAATGGATGTCATAAGTCTGTTTTGCCTTATGGAGGGCTTTCAAGTGGCCAGGGATTGTCTGGGGTTTGCTGCCTTCCTACATTGCCTGGAAACCCTTTGAAAGCAGTGTGCTGGTGCAGTAGAGGTGCCATTTCCAGCTGCGAGAGGCCTCAAGTTTGAACTGTAAATCTGATCCTTGGCTTTTTGCCATTCTGTAGGAATTTATTTATCTATTTCTGCCATTCTATCAGATTATTCTAATCTGGAGAACCAGGTTTGATTCCCCACTCCTCCACAGGGGGTTATCTGGTGAACCAGATGTGTTCCCGCACTCCTACATTCCTGCTGGGTGATCTTGGGCTAGTCACAGTTCTCTCGGAACTCTCTCAGCCCCACCTACCTCACAAGGTGTCTGCTGAGAGGAAGGGAAAGGAGCTTGTAAGCTACCTTGAGTCTCCTTGAAGAGAGAAAGGTAGGGTATATATCCAAAGTCTTCTACTTCATTCCTTCAAGGTTTCTTCTTTTATATAAATTGGTAACATCTGAAATCAATTTAATTTTTGGTAATGCATTGATTTTTATTATGGAAATCCTTCCTAGCCTTGAAATTTTTCATTTAGGCGATCTTTGCATATCCTCAGGCATCCTCATTGATGTTATTTTATAACTGTCTTTCAATATAATTGTCTTTAAATATAATAGTCTTTAAATAATTAATACTTTCAAAGAGGTGTCTGAACAGACTTGCCCTATTTCCATATTTCTTCTTTGTCAGTTTGAAAGCAGTCAATCATTACCTTCAACTGAGGAGGATACTAATAGAAAACAATGTTAGAAACAGATAATAATAAAAATAAATAAATAAATAAATAAACTATCTTTGAGGGAGCCACTTTGTAAAATGCTTTGATTATCTCTCCCGGGTTTATCATTCCAAGCGAATTAGTTTATAAAGGCCCACATTGTACAAATAATTATCCTCATCAATTTTAACATGACTATCTCAAAGTGATAGAGTGATTGAGAATGAATACGTGTTTTTACTACTGAAATGATGCCCCACCGTAATTATTTCGAATGCCTCCAACTTTGTCAACAAACTTCCAAGACTATCTTCATTTAGCTTTCTTATTTCATGAGGTAAATGCACATCTGTGGGTTGGATCCTACCAGCTTTTCTTCTGGTGTATAAGGGAAGAAGAAGAGTTTGGATTTTTACCAGTAGTTCTGGTCGCCGCATCTCAAAAAGGATACCGAAGAGATAGAAAAAGTGCAGAGAAGGGGAACGAGGATGATTGAGGGACTGGAGCACCTTCCTTATGAGGAGAGGCTGCAGCGTTTGGGGCTCTTTAGTTTGGAGAGGAGACGTCTGAGGGGGGATTTGATTGAAGTCTATAAAATTATGCATGGGGTAGAAAATGTTGACAGAGAGAAATTTTTCTCTCTTTCTCACAATACTAGAACCAGGGGGCATCCATTGAAAATGCTGGGGGGAAGAATTAGGACTAATAAAAGGAAACACTTCTTCACGCAACGTGTGATTGGTGTTTGGAATATGCTGCCACAGGAGGTGGTGATGGCCACTTACCTGGATAGCTTTAAAAGGGGCTTGGACAGATTTATGGAGGAGAAGTCGATCTATGGCTACCAATCTTGATCCTCCTTGATCTCAGATTGAAAATGCCTTAGCAGACCAGGTGCTCGGCAGCAGCAGCAGCAGCAGCAGCAGCAGCAGAAGGCCATTGCTTTCACATCCTGCATGTGAGCTCCCAAAAGCACCTGGTGGGCCACTGCGAGTAGCAGAATGCTGGACTAGATGGACTCTGGTCTGATCCAGCAGGCTAGTTCTTATGTTCTTATGTACCCTGCCTTTCTCTCCTGTAAGGAGACTCAAGGTGGCTTCCAAACTCCTTTTCTCTCCCCACAACAGACACCTTGTGAGTTAGATGGGGTTGAGAGTTCTGAGAGAACCGTGACCAGCCTAAGGTCACCCAGCAGGAATGTAGGAGTGGGGAAACTGATCTGGTTCACTAGATAAGTGGGGAGTCAAACTCGGTTCTCAAGATTAGAGTCCACCGGCTCTTAACCATTACACCATTCTGGCTCTTGAGGAGAGAATCGCCTTTGACCATGGAAAAGGCTAACGGGACAGGCACAGGAATAAAGCGACTTGAGATGGAGCCTGTTGTAGAAGGAAAGGAATTGGGGGAACTTGAGTGAAAAAGTTAGCAGTCCCGTATATCTAGGTTACCTTTCTTCCATTCCCTACCTTTATCTGTGCTTAAAGTACAATCCTATACAGAATTACTGTAATCAAAACCAATTAAATAAATGGCCTTAAGATGCCATTACTCTGTGTGGAATTGCATTGTTATCTAATAATTTCAGATGTCTCTTCATTTATATTTTGTCTCCGGGTATACCTAAACTCACCAGCTATTTTCTTAAATTTCCTCTAGGTAAATTTTTGATTATTGACGCTTATCGTACTAACACCAGTGTATAAAAGTGATTCCATCTGAACACCTGTAATTTTAATACCAGCACTTTTCTCTAACAGCTGCAGTAAAAATTTCTATCACCTGCTTAAACAAAAATGGCAGAAATGAACAGCTGCATCTGGTTCCAGGTGTTAAACCCTTGGAGCTGTGGGTATAAAAAGCCATCAGCTGCCTGATCATGAAACCCATACAGAATGGGGCGCTGTGTGGTTTCCGGGCTGTCTGGCCGTGTTCTAGCAGCATCCTCTCCTGACGTTTCGCCTGCGTCTGCGGCTGGCCTCTTCAGAGGATCTTCGACAATACAATGCAATAAAAGCCTTCGATTATACCAGCCATTCTCAACCAGGGTTCCCTGGTACCCTGGAGTGCCATGAGCATGTCCCAGGGGTACTGCGGCAACACCATTGCTCCCCCCCCCTCGTTTTTGTGGTGTCTCCCACCGGCGCCAGCAAGGACATGGAGCTGGCCCATGGGGCAGGGCCTGCCACAAGGTCAGCAGCCACCCCCCGCCCCAGTGCTATCCTCCACCCTGGGAGGGGAAGGTGGGAGGTGTGGCAAGCAGGGGCAATGGGAGGGGAAGGTGGAGGGTGGCGGCAGGGGTACCGTGAGATATGAAGAGTGAGGTCAAGGGTACCCTGACCTCGAAAAGGTTGGGAAACACTGGATTATACAATACATAATGTCTTGAATACCTCCAGGGAATCTAGACCTGCACCCTGCAGATGTTTCCAGATGTCTGAGGGGTTCACCAGCCCCATCAGCCCCTGCCAGCATGGGCAATCGGCCATGCTGGCAGGGGCTGATGGGATTTGTAGTCCATGAACATCTGGAGAGCCGCAGGTTGCAGACCCCTGCCTCAGATCCTCCACCACTGAGCCTGTCCCAGTTTCAAATGGAGCATCAATCTTCAGTCTGACCGTAGCTCAGCCAACCAAGTGAGAAGTCTGAAAAGGGGATTTAGTAGGGTTACCAACTTGTAGATGGTGGCTGGAGATCCTATGGCCGTGGTGGCGAACCTTTGGCACTCCAGATGTTATGGACTACAATTCCCATCAGCCCCTGCCAGCATGGCCAATTGGCCATGCTGGAAGAGGCTGATGGGAGTTGTAGTCCATAACATCTGGAGTACCAAAGGTTCGTCACCACTGTCCTATGGAATTGCAACTGATCTCCAGTCTACATGTGTAAAGTTGCTGCTTAGCCTTGGAAGGTTTTCATCTGACAAGGTTGGCGGGACGCCCAGATTGGGGAGTGTTTCTAGTATCTGTAGTTTCTAGTATCTGTATCTCCTGTTTCTTTTGCCTGTCTGTGTGAAACCGTTTCAATGTGGTTTTCGGATGGGAACTACAGGTGTTCATCTAACTTTGGCGGGAACTGGTGGGGTGCCCATAAAAGAGGCTGTTCGAACATTGGGAGGTCAGTTCCCGCATTGCTTGTGATCGACTTAGAATGCCAGCTCAATAAAGAACTTGAATGGTTACTTTTGGCCTGGACTTTACTGGTTCCTTACAACATGCATTACTTATTGATGTATTATGTATTTATTTAAAACACGTATTCCACTTCTCCTGGAGAAAATAGCTGGTTTGGACAGCATGGGATTATGCCCTACTGGAACCTGCTGTCACTCAGCTTCATTGGAAGCCCTCGAGTTCTACTATTTTTAAAAAGAAAGAAATACATATCTACTTCCTCCTTCTATAAGCCTCCTACAGCGTATCCAGGTTTAGCAGGATTATTTAGTACCACTTTATTTCATATTACAAATTGCAATATATTCCCATTTAGTGTTTGTTTAAAGGTGAAACAAAATTCCAACCCATGTGTACATATTCCTCCTTCGGGTGTAATCTTGTCTTTTCGAACTTCATCCTTTCCCCCTCTTAATTTCTCTGGGTCATTTTCAGTTCAAGGTTTTCCCTAGTCACACTTCAGTCATCCGTTTTCATTCGCTAGCTGGTCTTTTTCTCTTTCACGTCTCCCAATTTCTGTTCTTGTAAAGGGTTAACACACATTTCTTTAATAATTAACCTAACCTTGTGATGATACCATGGATGAGGGGAGAACCATGTAAACCATCCTAAATTCTTTAAATAAAGAAAAAAGAAAAAGAAAGGCAAGGTGAAATAAATACAGCTAATTCTCACATTTGCCCCCTGCCTGCAGACATTTAAATCCACAGATTGGGGCACATTCAGAGGTGGGATCCAGCAGGTTCTCACAGATTCCTGAGAGTAGGTTACTCTCTTTGTGTGTGCCGAGAGGGGGTTACTAATTGGTGATTTTGCCGCATGGTTTTTGCCTTAGTTACGCCCCTCCTCTCAGCAGTAGCGTGCAAAACTTGAAGCAGTCTAGCAGGAGATGCACCGGCTTGTGTGGCAGCCTGCGCCTACATGCATTCGTTTCCCACCCAAGGACCGGCGCAGCAGCTGCATCCTTGCCACAGCCCCACCCAGCAATGCCCCACCCCCAGAATGCCCGGCCATGCCCCCGTCGTGCCCCACCCAGCCCCATTGGCGCTACGCCACAGTTTGAATCCCACCACCATGGGAACCTGTTACTAAAATTTTTGGATCCCACCACTGGGCACATTCATTCCTTGGGTACTCCCCACATTTGGGTACTAACCAAGTTTGCAGGAAAATCTGACAACTAAACAATGGGTGTTTAAATTCCCTGATTTTCTTTTTAAAAAGTTGGCTGCAGATGTGCAGACAATGCATTTACCGTTGAGCAACTGGAGGGGGTCTCGGTGGCAGTGGCGATTGCTGCAGTGGATCCCTGGAGGCTGCTGGCAGATACCAGGAGCCACTCCTAGCCCAGCTGCTGGTGTGGTGGAGTCTATTAGATGCTGCGGGCCCAGCAACAGTGGTGGAGGTTGCTGGGATTCACCTGCAGAGAGAGTGAGGCATGAGGAGACTGCAGTGGCTCCAGGTGAGGTGGTGATAGTGAGGCTGTCTGTTGAGGGGCCTGGAGATCTCCTGGAAGTAAAACTGGTCTCCAGACTGGAATTACAACTGGTCTCCAGAGATCAATTCCCCTGGAGAAAATAGCTGCTTTGAAGTATGGACTCTATGACAGTGATGGCGAACCTTTTTGAGACCGAGTGCCCAAATTGCAACCCAACCCGCACTTATTTATCGCAAAGTGCCAACCCAGCAATTACCCTGAATGCTGAGGTTTTGGTTTAGAAAAAACTGGTTGGCTCCCTCTTTCTCTGCTCCACCCGCTCGAGCAGGGGCCCACTTGCTCTAGCCTCCAGCAAGTCTCACGTGCCCCACTCTGTGCCTCTCTAGCATCTTTGCCTCCTCTGTGCTCCCCCCCCCTGCCAGGCAGCAGCCACCTGGAGCACAGGCACCAGGCCCGCCAGCCTAGTCCTCCCTGCTCACCGCGGTGCGCGCACGACGTGCTCAGTGGCCCAGGCCAGCCTAGTTGTGTGTGCGTGTGGGGAGGTTATTTTCTGCTCCACACATGACGAACTCTGTGTTCGCGTGCCCACAGAGAGGGCTTCGAGTGCCACCTATGGCACCCGTGCCATAGGTTCGCCATCACTGCTCTATGACATTAGGCTTTGCTGAATTTCCTCCCCAGACAACAACCCTAAACCTCTAAGAATTTCCCTACAAAGAACTAGTAACCCTAGACCCATTAATAAGACATTAATGCATCAACTTTCCTATAGGATAGTGGTTGGGAGCAGGACAGGGAAGAGTCTGGTCCATATCTCAACTCGTATCTCAACTCATGCTAGACAGCCAGTGTGGCATGGTGGCTAAGAGCAGTGGACTCTAATCCAACCACCTTTGATTCTTTGCTCCTCCACAGACAATGGGTTTGATTCCCCACTCCTCCACATGAAACCTGCTGAGTGACCTTAGGCCAGTCACAGTTCTCTCAGAACTCTCTGAGCCCCACCAACCTCACAAGGTGTCTGTTGTGGGGGAGAGAAAGGGATTGTGCTTGCAAGCTGTTTTGAGACTCCGTAATGGTAGAGAAACCAACTCTTCTTCCATCACAAAACTCACTATGAGATCTGAGGTCAACTGTCCTCCCTCTCAGATTGACACATCTCAGAGAATTGTCACAAGGATAAAAGTGCTATGATGTGTGTGTGTGCGTGCGTGCGTGCGTGCGTGCGCGTGCGTGCGTGCGTGCGTGTGTGTGTGTGTGTGTGGAGAGAGGGGGAGCCATGTCCTGACATTGGTGAAAGAATAAGACACAAAAAATGTCATCAGTACTTTATTAAGACATAGCAACCGATCCATTTTGCTATTTTATTTGTCACTTTCTCTCTTCGTTCATTCACATTTCCCTTGAGTTTCAACTTCCATTATTAAAACCTTTTGTCTTCATTTTCTTCAACTATCTTCTTTTTCTTTTCCCCCTTAACCGAATCTTATCTATTTCTAGACTCTCTGTTCTTTTATCTCCTTTTACATGGTCTCAAGAGATTCTTCAACTTGAGTAACTGTTGCTCGATCACAGTAATTTTTCCTCTTTCTCTCTTCCTCCATTTTCTGATTGTCTTTTCTCAGATGTTCTAATTTCTCTTCCACCCCCGATCCTTGACACATTCAGTTGCAAAATAATTAGGTTCATCTTCTGTTTGTTCGGCATTCTTGGAATCCGTCTCTGACAAAGGGAAAGCATTACTTCATGTACTGTACAGTGTAACATTTTTCAAGCATCAACCAAGACGAAATAGGCACAGTGAGGCTGATTACCCACCACACTCTGGTACATGGAAGCGCATTAAGAACATAAGAACATAAGAACATGCCTGCTGGATCAGACCAGAGTCCATCTAGTCCAGCACTCTGCTACTCGCAGTGGCCCACCAGGTGCCTTTGGGAGCTCACATGCAGAATGTGAAAGCAATGGCCTTCTGCTGCTGCTGTTGCTCCCGAACACCTGGTCTGTTAAGGCATTTGCAATCTGAGATCAAGGAGGATCAAGATTGGTAGCCATAGATTGACTTCTCCTCCATAAATCTGTCCAAGCCCTTTTTAAAGCTATCCAGGTGAGTGGCCATCACCACCTCCTGTGGCAGCATATTCCAAACACCAATCACACGTTGCGTGAAGAAGTGTTTCCTTTTATTAGTCCTAATTCTTCCCCCCAGCATTTTCAATGGATGCCCCCTGGTTCTAGTATTGTGAAAAAGAGAGAAAAATTTCTCTCTGTCAACATTTTCTACCCCATGCATAATTTTATAGACTTCAATCATATCCCCCCTCAGACGTCTCCTCTCCAAACTAAAGAGTCCCAAACGCTGCAGCCTCTCCTCATAAGGAAGGTGCTCCAGTCCCTCAATCATCCTCGTTGCCCTTCTCTGCACTTTTTCTATCTCTTCGATATCCATTTTGAGATGTGGCGACCAGAACTGAACACAGTACTCCAAGTGCGGTCGCACCACTGCTTTATATAAGGGCATGACAATCCTTGCAGTTTTATTATCAACTCCTTTCCTAATGATCCCCAGCATAGAGTTTGCCTTTTTCACAGCTGCCATGCATTGAGTTGACATTCCCATGGAACTATCAACTAAGATGCCCAAATCCCTTTCCTGGTCTGTGACTGATAGCACTGACCCTTGTAGCGTGTAAGCATTGGGGCAAGAAATCTTGTCCTGGCATGTTTCCTCTTGCCCTGTGCATGCTTCTCACTTTCCACAGGGCCTGAGTTGGGTGGGAAGGCAATATAGAAATGTGTTGAATAAATATGTAACAAAGGAGCCGTATCATTTTCCAGTGTTCCAGTCCAAAATTCTGTCATACTCTAATGTAACCTGACAAAGGATGCTGTGATTCTTGAAGGCTTATATCCTTGAACTTTTTTTTTTGTCTTTAAGATGCTACTTGTATTGCAGGCAGGTGGCCGACACACTGAGGACAAGTCAGGAAGCAGTTTGGGACTCTTTAGTTTGGAGAGGAGACGTCTGAGGGGGGATATGATTGAAGTCTATAAAATTATGCATGGGGTAGAAAATGTTGACAGAGAGAATTTTTTCTCTCTTTCTCACAGTACTAGAACCAGGGGGCATTCATTGAAAATGCTGGGGGGAAGAATTAGGACTAATAAAAGGAAACACTTCTTCACGCAACGTGTGATTGGTGTTTGGAATATGCTGCCACAGGAGGTGGTGATGGCCACTAAACTGGATAGCTTTAAAAGGGGCTTGGACAGATTTATGGAGGAGAAGTTGATTTATGGCTACCAATCTTGATCCTCTTTGATCTGAGATTGCAAATGCCTTAACAGACCAGGTGCTCAGGAGCAGCAGCAGCAGAAGGCCATTGCTTTCACATCCTGCATGTGAGCTCCCAAAGGCACCTGGTGGGCCACTGCGAGTAGCAGAGAGCTGGACTAGATGGACTCTGGTCTGATCCAGCTGGCTTGTTCTTATGTTCTTATGTTCTTATGTTCTTAAGCAGGCAAAGGCGCAGGGGCATAACGAGGCAGCCCTGGGCAAACTGTAGCCCTGGGCAAAACCTGAGTTGGATGCCCCCCCCCCATGGGCGGCCACTGCACCACGACCAAATTTTTTTTGCACCAGGACATTGGTGCCTGCTAGGGTTGGTCAATTCTAAAAAAATTCGGTAAAATTCGGATTTGGGTATTTTGGGGCGTAAAATGATTTGTATGCCCGAATCCGAATCATAGCCGATTCGGATATGCCTGAAAATTCGGGTAAATCCGAAAAATTCGGGTTCGTTTTATTATTTTTTTGAATTTTTGGTGTTTTTACACGTTTGGGCCTGCAGGGGGCGCACCTTTAAAGCTAGGGGCACTAAACTTTCAGGATATCATCTGGAGAATGTCCTGATGATTCTCCCCAGGTTTGGTGCAGTTTGGTTCAGGGGGGGCAAAGTTATTGACCCTCAAAAGGGGTGCCCCATCCCCCATAGTTTCCAATGGAAGCTAACAGGAGATGGGGGCTACACTTTTGAAGGTCCATAACTTTGGACCCCCTGAACCAAACTTCACCAAACCTGGGGAGTATCATAAGGACAGTACTTGTATGATACCCTGAAATTTTGGTGACAGTAGCTCTAAAACTGCACCCCTCACAGTCACCCAAAGAAATTTCCCCAGATTCTGTGCTCTGTAGTGGCTGGCTGGCTCCATTGCAGCCAATGGAAATTTCTGTGGGAGGGCTGTGGAGTGCACATTTCTCATGGTAAACCCACAAAACTTTCAGGGTGTCTTCAGGAGAGTCTCTTCATGACAACATCCAGGTTTGGTGACCGTTGCTTCAAGGGGTTCAATGTTATGGGTAGGGTCCATCTCTCACTGCCCCCATAAGCAAAGTTCCTCAAACCTGGATGGTGTCGTCCAGAGACTCTCCTGAAGATACCCTGAACGTTTTGTGACTGTACCTTGATAAATGTGCACCCCACAGCCCTCCACCAGAAATTCCCCATTGACAGCAATGCAGAAGTCACTGCAGAAAAAAGAATCTTGGGCAAATTTTTGGGGGTGCCTGCATGGGATGCATTTTTAGACATATCAGCACCAAAAGATCAGGGTATCATCAGGAGACTGTCCTGATGACACCCCCAAGCTTGGTGCAGTTTGGTTTAGGGGGGCCAAAGTTATGGACCCTCAAAATGGTAGCCACCATCTCCTTAGCTCCCATTGGAAACAATGGGGGTTAGGGGGCCCCCTTTGAGGGTCCATAACTTTGTCCCCCCTGAACCAAACTGCACCAAACTTGGAGGGGTGTCATCAGGACAATCTCCTGATGATACCCTGAAATTTGGTGCCACTAGCTTTAAAAATTCCGGTTTTCATGTTTCACCGCTCCTGCACATGAAGTCTGCTGGAGTGAGTGAGCGGTGAAACATGCAAACCAGCATTTTTAAAGCTAGTGACACCAAAGTTTCAGGGTATCATCAGGAGATGCCGATACATCTCAAAATGCATCCCATGCAGGCACCCCCAGAAATTTGCCCAAGATTCTTTGTTCTGCAGTGACTTAGCTGTATTGCTGTCAATGGGGAATTTCTGGTAGAGGGCTGTGAGGTGCACATTTCTGAAGGTATGGTCACAAAACTTTCAGGGTATCTTCAGGAGAGTCTCTGGATGACACCATCCAGGTTTGGGGAATTTTGCTTCAGGGTGTTTAATTCTATGGGACCCAAAAAGGGTAGGGCCCATCTCCCACTGCCCCCTGAAGTAAAGTTCCCCAAACCTGGATGGTGTCATCCAGAGACTCTCCTGCCCTCATCTCCTTAGTTCCCATTGGAAAGAATGGGGGATAGGGACACCCCTTTTGAGGGTCCATAACTTTGGCCTTCCTAAACCCAAACTGCACCAAACTTGGAGGGTATCATCAGGACAATCTCCTGATGATACCCTGAAAGTTCAGTGCCGATATGTTTAAAAATGCGCCCCCTGCAGGCCGAAACGTGAAAAAAACACCAAAAAATAAAAACGCAATTCGGCTGGTGATCCGAATCCCATGGGATTCGGATCTGTTAGGATTCGGACAGCTCAGATTCGGATCCTGCTCATCCGAATCTGTCCGAATCAGTGCAGATTCGGTAAAAATCCAGATTCGGACTGTCCGAATCTCCAACCCTAGTGCCTGCAGGGGGTGCATTTTTAGACATATCAGCACCAAAATTTCAGCATATCATCAGGAGACTGTCCAAGAATGCCCTCCCTGCAAGAACATCCTGAAATTTGCCCAAGAATCTTTGTTCTGCATTGAGTTTTCTGCATTGCTGTCAATGGAGGTTGCAGGCTGGGGGGGCACATTTTTGAAGGCACAGTCTCAAAACTTTCAGGGTCTCATCAGGAGACTGCCCTAATGATTCCCCCAAGTTTGGTGCAGTTTGGTTCAGGGGGGCCAAAGTTATGGACCCTCAAAACTGTAGCCCCCATCTCCTATTAGCTCCCATTGGAAACAATGGGGGATGGGGGCATTCCCTTTGGAAGTCCATAACTTTGGACTCCCTGAACCAAACCTCACCAAACTTGGGGGGTCGCATAAGGACAGTCACCTGATGATATGCTGAAATTTTGGTGCCGCTAGCCTAAACACTGCGCCCCCTGCAGGCCAAAAATGGAAAACCACTAAAATACCCCAAAACGAACTCAGCATTTTGATGCCCCCCACAAGGTGATGCCCTGGGCAGCTGCCCACCTTGCCCAATGGGCATTATGCCAGTGCAAAGGTGTGATCAGAAAGTCCAAGGTCAAGGAAAGTGGCAAGCAAATGCATAGTCAAACAGTCATTCACGCAGCAGCTGAAGATGTTTTCAAAACATTTCAGTCAGAGAATCTCTCAAAAAGTGGAATCATTGTAAGGCTCATTTGAGGCTGGAAATAGAACAATGCACAAGTCCGTAAAGGAAACATGTTATTTCCATCCTCAAAATATTTTAAATGAATTGTGTGGGAAAAGCCCAGAGTTGGCCATCCTCCCCAGAGAGGTCCCTTTACTTTCTCCCAAATACGTGATTGGCTTTTATCCATTTCTGGGCAGGTGGTTATAAAGAATTACCTTTGGAAACACCTGCGGTGAAGAAAAAAAACTCCCAGATTTTAACCCTCTATTTAGATGGGTGGGCCTTTGTTGAAATGGACCCTGTGAATGAGTTCAACGTGCCCTCTCTGTCAAAACTCATCTATCATCATGCAGATGATTTCTGTTGTTCAAACACACACAGTGAAAACTTACATAGTTATCCTTGGCAGATCAATAGCTCCATACATTTAATAGAAGATCTAATTAACACTCCCTTACCCACAGTGAGTCTTTCTTTTTTTTTCACATGTAGCGCAGTGGCACTTGGGCACCTGGGAAAGGTGTGAGATTGTGTGGTGTCTCTGAGACCATCAAAGAGACCAATTTCCAATCAGGTCCCTCTAAACAAACACCCCTGCAGTGATCAGTAAAAGGGAGAGTCAAGGCAGGAACCGATGTTTGGGAGTGTAAGATCTATTATTTATTCCCCTAGATTGATAGGTATTTATTATTTAGTCTGTTAGCTCTCTGCGGCATGGGATTTGCCTCCTTGCCCTGTGCGCAGGGGTTGCTGCTATATAAATAAATAATTGCCCACAATTAATATTTCATCCGAATCGTTGAGAAAACTCTATAGGAGGATATTAGCCAGAGTTGAAGTAGGGCCACATAATCCCTCTTGATGGACACCACATATATGTCAAAGAAATTGCCTCGGCTTTGATGGAGTGTCCCCCTCTCCCGTTTTACCATAATATGTGTAAAAGGGCAACTAGATCTCTTGAAGTCCACATGAAGCTCATGTGGTTTAATGGATAAGAGCAGTGGACTCTAATCCAGATAATCTGGGTTTGTTTCCCCACTCCTCCACATGAGCAGCCGACTCTTATCTGGTGAACTGGATTTGTTTCCCCATTATCTGGTTTAGTCACCGTTCTCTCAGGACGCTCTCAGCCCCACTTACCTCACAAGGTGTCTATAGTGAGGAGCAGGAAGGAGTTTGTACGCCACTTCGATGTAGAGAAAGGCAGGGTATAAATCCAAACTCTTATTCTCTTCTTCTTCTACGTTAATTTCGCTGCTAAGGCTGGGAACATGGAGGGGTGGGGGGTGGGGAAGATAACCTGGAGAGCTGTAAGACCTATTGCCATGAACACCACCTCAGCAAGTTCTTGATAAACCAACTGTTTGCATACAATATCATCAACATTTATATCATAAGACATTTTTGTCTGAACCTGGAAGCCACTATGGTTGTCAAGGTGGGTAATTGTTCAGTTCTGGTTGCCACATCTCAAAAAGGATATCGAAGAGATAGAAAAAAATGCAGAGAAGGGCAAGGAGGATGATTGAGGGACTGGAGCACCTTCTTTATGAGGAGAGGCTGCAGCGATTGGGACTCTTTAGTTTGGAGAGGAGACATCTGAGGGGGGATATGATTGAAGTCTATAAAATTATGCATGGGGTAGAAAATGTTGACAGAGAGAAATTTTTCTCTCTTTCTTACAATACTGGAACCAGGGGGCATTCATTGAAAATGCTGGGGGGAAGAATTAGGACTAATAAAAGGAAACACTTCTTCACGCAACATGTGATTGGTGTTTGGAATATGCTGCCACAGGAGGTGGTGATGGCCACTAACCTGGATAGCTTTAAAAAGGGCTTGGACAGATTTATGGAGGAGAAGTCGATCTATGGCTACCAATCTTGATCCTCCTTGATCTCAGATTGCAAATGCCTTAGCAGACCAGGTGCTCAGGAGCAGCAGCAGCAGAAGGCCATTGCTTTCACATTCTGCATGTGAGCTCCCAAAGGCACCTGGTGGGCCACTGCGAGTAGCAGAATGCTGGACTAGATGGACTCTGGTCTGATCCAGCAGGCTAGTTCTTATGTTCTTAAGGCCTATTAATGGTGCTTACTGGAACTTTAGTTCAAAGTTTTGAGGACTTCAAGAAAATTCAACTCTACAATATTAATGGTGGAAAGAAAAGACCATCAAGTCACAAATGACTTAGGCAACCCTGTAGGATTTTCAAGGCAAGAGACTAACCGAGGTGGTTTGCCACTGCCTGTCTCTGGGGAACGACCCTGGACTTTCTTGGTGGTCTCGCATCCAAGCACCAACTTGGTATGATGCTGCTTCCCTTCCAAAATCTGACAAGATTTGGCTAGCCTGGAGTATGAAGGTCAGGATGCTCAACTTTGCAAACCTTTAATTGAACTAAACAATTGTTGAGAAGCTGTTGCAATTTCTAGAGCAGGCATCTAGAATGTGGGACACACTAAGCCAGCGGCCTGCAACCTGCAGCTCTCCAGATGTTCATGGACTACAATTCCCATCAGCCACTTGGCCATGCTGGCAGGGGCTGATGGGATTTGTAGTCCATGAACATCTGGAGAGCCACAGGTTGCAGACCCCTGCACTAAGCAAATTCAGTTCTCAGGTCATGCTTGGTAGTCCAACTGGTTGTCCATACAAATTCTGATGCTGTCATTTGGTTGTGGGGAGGGGCTGGGAAGTGAGAAAGGGAGGCGTTCTCAAGATTTGACAGACTCAGTACAAGGCTGGTGATTTGAATCTGACTTGGTGTGTCACAAGTTTACTAGTTGAGTTTGTATATTAATTTAAATATTTAAATCCTGCTTGCATTCAAGGGGGCTCAGGGGTCTTCTGTAGAGAAGCAATGATCAACCAATGACTTGCAAAGCAACTTGAGCCTTAGAAGACATTTTTAGCTAATGTCTGGCAATCCTGCCAAATTGTGATAAAACATTTGCTCTAAATTTCATTTTTTAAAAAATGTGTTCATATTCTAAAATGCATAGGAGTTATTTTAAGTTTCCCCCCCAGCATTGGGATTGCATGATTTAGTTGTATGAAAGAAAAAAGTCTGCAATCCTAAGGAAACTTTCAAATGAGTACATCCCAATGAATAAATGGGACTTTTGTTTGAGTAGACCTGCTTTGAACTGCCCAGAGAAATTGGAAATTTGAAAAGAAAACTTAGCACCATTTTCTGTGTTTTTGTGACGTTGGAGGTGTTTTATGGATACCACGGACTGCGAAAAAGACAAATCAGTGGGTTCTAGATGAAATCAAGCCTGAACCCTAACCCTAACCCTAACTGTCTCTAGAAGCTAAAATGACTAAATTGTGGCTGTTGTACCTTGGTCACATAATGAGAAGGACTGGAGTCACAGGAAAAGACAATAACGCTAGGAAAAGTTGAAATGAAATGAAAAGAGGAGGACAGAATGACTTGAAGAATCCACAGGCCTCAGTTTGCAAGACCTCGAGTTTTGGAGGTCATTAATTCATAGGGTCACAATACCTGAAAAGCAGCTTGACTGCATTTACCAAACACAGGCCCCTTCCGCACACGCAACATAATGCATTTTCAAACCACTTTCACAACTGTTTGAAAGTGGATTTTGCTATTCCGCACAGCTTCAAAGAGCACTGAAAGCAGTTTGAAAGTGCATTATTCTGCATGTGCAGAATGAGCCACACACGCACACACACACACATCCATGATGTACATTTTTGTACGAATAAAATTCTGTATCCATTTGTGTAAAAGACCACCAGAAAACAGAAAAAGAATAATCAGTACAAGAAATGAAAACTGAAGGATCGGAATTATTTGCCGTGATGCATTGTGTAAACACAGAGATGGGGAAAAGAATATTCACTCATTTCTAATAATAAAGGGACTGAGCAGGTATAGGTAGAATTATTTGAGAGGGAGATCAGATTTTGCTGCCCTTTTATTAAGGCTTAATCCATACATCGCTAGATATTACCACAGAGGTGTAGCAAGAAAGGAAAGCGCCCGGTGCACTGGTGCATCCCACCGTGCTCCAGAACGCCCCCGCCACGCCCTCGCCACATCCCCACAGGGGCCCACGCCCAGTGCATCATGCACCCCCTGTCCCCTTGGAGCTACGCCTCTGTATTACTGTACCATTGTACTATAGCTCTCCTGTGCAACTGGGTTGTCGTTTGTGGACGAGGCAAACCACTTGTGCACGATTGCTCTTTCACAACACTAGCTCGCTACCCTACCAAGTATGGATCCCACCAAAATATCAGCCAGCAGCTAAAGCCAGAAGAATGTTATGAACCTCTTTTTCTCAGTGATACATGGCGATCAAAGTGAAATGTAGACTGGGGCTGTGGAAGCCATTAGATAAAGTGACTGAACCCGCTTCCAAAGAGGGTCCATCTGGTAGCACGGCTGTAACTGATAAATATTGCAAATGTGTGTGTAGCAGGCTGCCATTGGAACAAGCTGTTTATTTTGAATTATTCGTGGCAAAATAGTTGTCGGGCATGAATAACACACAAATCCTGTTATATCTCCATTTTTTAAACTGTCCAGTTGATATTAGGCTTTCCACATAAAAAAACAACATAAGCTACGGTGGAAGAAGGCTAGTTACAGTTCTCTCAGACCTCTCCCAGCCCTACATGCCTTACAAAGTGTCAATTGTGTGGAAAGTAAAGGAAGGAGTTTGTAAGCTGCTTTGAGACTTCAGGCCCACTTCGCACGGGCCATGAAACACGGGTTTAGAACAGGGGAAAAAATATGATGGGGGGGGGGGACTTCGCACAGATCCCACCCCTAAAGCAAGTCTGCCCCAGGTTATTTTCCCCAAACTGGGTTTTATGAGAATTGCACTATTTGTGAGTCTGTTGAAAAATCCTAGATTGCAGCCACTTTCAAGCGAACAGCTGGGCAGGAGGTGCTTCATTCAGCATGACTTTCCTTTTTACATTTTTTTGTGGCTTATGTCTGCATAGCCACACAGTTGCAGATGGTCTTATCATGGTATCGTGAGACATCAGCATGGCTGTGGGGGTTCATTTGTGCATGCCTGTGTAACCCAGGCCCAATGGGGGGGCTAAAGAGCTCAGATTTTCCATATAAGGAAGAAAGAGCTCCAATTCCCTCAGATCTGTTAGAGCCAGCCTACTTCACAGTTCTGTTATTATTAAGGTGACCAGACATCCCGCTTTTGGCGGGACAGTCCCGCCTTAAACCAATTTGTCCCGCATCCCGCGGGTTTTTTTACTGTCCTGATTTTTGGAAGGCTGCCGCACTGCCTTCTGGGGTGCCCCAGGGAGCGCCCCAGAAGGCAGTGTGGCAGCCTCCCGCGCACGCGGCCGCAGGAGCGCACTGCCTTTTGGGGTGCTCCCCGTTTCCCCGCCCTGTCACAGGGTGGGAAACGAGAGTGCCCCAGAAGGCAGTGCGGCAGTTCTCCTCCACAGCACACGGGTCAGCAGGGAGTGTATCTGCTGCTTTGGGGCGCTCCCTGGTTTCCTTGCCCCTGTCACAGGGTGCAGAGGAAACGGAGTGCCCCAGGAAGGCAGTGCGTGACAACCTCCTCGCAAGCACACGGTCGCTTGGGAGGTGCACTTGCCTTTGGGGCGCTCCCTGGTTTCCTGCCCTGTCACAGGGTGGGAAACGGGAGTGCCCCAGAAGGCAGTGTGGCAGCCTCCCGCGCTGCCGCGCTTCCTTCTGGGGCACTCCCGTTTCCTGCCCTGTGACAGGCGGGAAACCAGGGAGCGCCCCAAAGGCAGGGCGCTCCTGCGCCTGCACCCGCGCGCCCGTGCGCGTCCACCCTGGTCCCAGTTTAAAAAGGTGACAATCTGGTCACCTTAGTTATTATGAACTATATTTGCATATTTCAGGTATGAAATGTTGTATTAAATGTTGAGAAGGGAATATTGTATTTATCCTGATTGACTATTCGTTTGTATTTTGGTTTCATGTTATAAATGGCTGTTATATAAACCAATTCCCTCAGATCTGTTAGAGGCCTGTGACTGGAGCCAGCCTACTTCACAGAGTTCTGTTATTATGAACTATATTTGCATATTTCAGGGCTACCCTTGAAGGCTTGAGAACCAAGAGAGAGGGTTCAGCAAAGAACAGCAGAGCTGCAAGTCCACCAACAGTGCCAAAGGACCAGTGGTGGGATCCAAAAATTTTAATAACAGGTTCCGATGGGGATGGGATTCAAACAGTGACGCAGCCGCACACACGCACCTCCAGTCCCTATTGGGCAGGGAGGTTGCTTTAGTAACCCCTTCTCGGCACTCAGAAAAAATTAGTAACCACTTCTAGAGAAGTGGTGAGAACTGGTTGGATCCCACCTCTGCAAAGGACACAGCTAGAGAAAATTGCAAAGGACTGAGACCCTGCTTGTCTGTTTTGCACAACAGGCCAGAACTATTACATGTTGATTATTGTTCTGCGTTGGTTTACCAAGTTTCATTGTTGTATTGCACATTATTGTTGTAATGAACAGAGCACAGATTTAAAGTCTTCTTTTGTGGCAAGTCTGGTGAATGGTATGGGTCACAAGGTGGGATCACACTGTCAGAGACTTGAACTCCCTTTCCATCAATGATAATATCCCTCTTAAACCCTAAGTTGGGTTACACCTGCATAGCTATGCATCGTTGGGAGGTAAATAAAAAAAAAGACGGCCCTCTTTGCAAAGGTGCGACAGCCGCCCACATTGTTTCCAGGGGCTCCAATCGCTGCCTGCATTGATGCATGTGAACGAGAAAACAGGGAAACGGGTTACTTTATCCCAACTGCAACCTGCTATACATTTGCTGTGAGGAGTTGGCCTCTCAGGAGTGAGGAGTGGGCCTCTCAGGGTATAAATCCAAACCTGTCCTCCTTCTCCTCATAAACAGAATAAATTTCCTAGAAGGAAGTAGCATCAAAATAGGGATATTCAAATCAAATCTGTACGTTTGGGAAAGGGGACGATTCCTAGAATCACAGGGATATAACAAGCACACCACTTTGTATTTTAGCTCTGCATTTTTTGGGGTTTATGATGCATATTTTTATGAGCAGCAGTGGCGTAGTGGTTAAGAGCAGGTGTACTCTAATCCAGGTTTGATTCCTCGCTCTGCCACTTCAGTTGTGGAGGCTTATCTGGGGAATTCAGATTAGACTGTGCACTCCAACACATGCCAGCTAGGTGACCTTCGGCTAGCCACAGTTCTTCGGAGCTCTCTCAGCTTCACCTACCTCACAGGGTGTTTGTTGTGAGGGAGAAAGGGAAAGGAGTTTGTAAGCCCCTTTGAATCTCCAGAAGAGAAAGTGGGGATATAAATCCAACTCTTCTTCTTCTTCTTCTTCTTCTTCTTCTTCTTCTTCTTCTTCTTCTTCTTCTTCTTCTTCTTCTTCTTCTTCTTCTTCTTCTTCTTCTTCTTCTTCTTCTTCTTCTTCTTCTTCTTCTTCTTCTTCTTCTTCTTCTTCTTCTTCTTCTTCTTCTTCTTCTTCTTCTTCTTCTTCTTCTTCTTCTTCTTCATGTTATGATGCAGGATTAAGCATCAGCCACCTTTGTAGCCCTGACGGGACAGAAAGCCAGAATACACACACTGTCCATCACAAACAATAAATACACTTTCCTCTTCGAGCGCTCAGCCGCCATCGCGTCAAAATGGAAACCCAGACAACACGGCTTTCGCGGAAGCAAAGGGTGTCTGGCTCTGAGCTCTGTCTGGATGGCAGACTGTCTGCAAACCATATGTAAGCCCCTCTGAGCTCTTTGGAAGGAGGCTGGGACAGAAAACCCTGCCAAAAGGCCCCCTGAGCCAACACCAGGAAAGTGACTAAACAGCTCTTTGTATAACAGCACAGGAGGGGGGTAAGCAGGATCATCCGTAAGCTACCCTCAAAGGTCTTGCTGCGCTATGGCTGATAATGGCCTTAGTTCCTCCTTCCCGGTGACCAGGCTTCCCGAGAAAGGTTAAACAACTCGTGTTGGATTTACATAATTTAATCCTCCCCTCCTCCCCCCTTGTCTGGGACTGAATATAGAAGGCAGATCAGATGCATAGCTATTAATCTACTCGACCCTCCCCTCCTCCCTCCAGCTGCTTTGGGGTGACCTCTAAACTTTCGACACCTCTCGCGAAATTTCCATAAGGTTCCACCTACAGGCTGTGCCAAGCCTGCGTCTCTTCGGCATAATTGCTCCTTTTTAATACCCGCTCATAGGATAATCCTGCTCAAGCAATCTTAGGTGAAGTTAAGGTGTAATCCATCCTGGTAATACGGGGGGGATTTCTCCTTCATCTGTCAAGGCTTCGGGGCTATTTCCTTGTCTCGTTAAAATTACCTCAGAAAGGCCCTCACGCTCTTGCTCGAAAGCTTCTCGGGAGGTTGGATTGGAAGCCACCAAAATGACAGATTGGCAGGTCTTGAAAGGCTGAAGGAAGGAATGCTTATTAGCAGAATATTACTCTGTGGGATCAGGCTTGGTCCATCTAGTCCAGCATCCTCTTTTCACACAGTGGTCAACTAGCTCCTCAGCAAGCTTCCATGGACCAGGGAATTTGAAACCTGGTCTCCCCGGTCTGACACTCTAACCCAGTGTTTCCCAACCTTTTCAAGGTCAGGGTACCCTTGACCTCACTCTTCATATCTCACGGTACCCTTGCCGCCACCCCCCACCTTCCCCTCCCAGGGTGAAGGGAAGCACTGGGGGGGTGGCTGCTGACCTTGTGGCAGGCCCTGCCCCATGGGCCAGCTCCATGTCCTTGCTTTGCGCCGGTGGGAGACACCACAAAAATGAGGGGGGGGCGGTAGTGTTGCTGCGGTACCCCTGGGACATGCTCACGACACCCCAGGGTACCACAGTACCCTGGTTGAGAATGGCTGCTCTAACCACTACACCACGTTGACCATGCAGGCTAGTTTTCCAGCACGTTTTTATTAGCCTGCCGACTCTTCCTAGGTGCTTCAACTGGTTCAAAAATAGGCTTAAAAGCCCCTAAGTATGATAAAAGACTGACTGGGCATGAATCCAAAATGACCAACAAGAAACAGTGGCCAACAAAATAGAGCCAGCATGGGGCAGCGCTGAAGAGTGGTGGACTCTAATCTGGAAAACTAGGTTTGATTTCCACATTCCTCCACATGAGTGGCAGACTTGAATCTGGTTAACTGGGTTTGTTTTCCCCGTTCTTCCACTAAGAAGCCTGCTTGGGCTGGTCACAGTTCTCTCTGAACTCTCTGAGCTCCACCTACTTCATAAGGTGAGAGGAGGGGAAGGGAAGGCGAAGGTAAGCCAGTTTGAGAGTCCTACCCTCTATTGCCAACAGGAACAGCTTCCTGGACAATATTGTCTGCTCAGACTGGCCACAGTTCTCCAGGGTATCAAGCTGAGGTCTTTTACATCACCTGCATGATCTACTAGCAGAGCTTTTTAAGTAGAAATGCTGAGGACTGAATATAGGACCTTGTGCATGCCAAACAGATGCTCAACCATTGAGCCATGGTCCCTTCTTAGGTCGATTCCGCACTTGCGTTATCGACCTAAGTTCAAGCTGCATTCAACCTAAGTGCTCCGCACAACCACTGGGATCGACGTGGTTTTGTACCAGCTTCGCCCCGTGTAACGGTCAAATTTCTGACTCCAGTTGGGAACTACTACTTTTTCAGGGAACCAGGCTCGAACTCAGCTCGATTCCAGTAAAGTGCGGAATCTCTGGTGCCAGGATTTCCCCATTCAGCCAATCACAGCTGAGTGTTTCGGGCATGCGTACAGCTGGCCAATCAAAAAACGCCACCTTCGTCCCTCCATTCCTGTGGCAGTTTTTTTTATAACATGTGTGGGGATAGATGGAACATGGCCGTAGAACAGTAGCCAATCGGAACGGAGCGGCGAAGAGGCACAGGATGATTCCACCCTCTGAGCTGGGATCAAGCTGGTTGCAGTGGGGAACAACAATGGTTTCGACCTAGGTCAGTACCCTTCTCAGGGAACTGGGTCGAACCTATTTTACTCGTGTGCGGAATCGCCCTTAGTCACCTAGGAGTGATGTTGTGGTGATATTTGATACCGTTCTGTAATCTCTGTCACCCTCACCTCCTCCCAGCTACCAGCAAAGGGCTAGCAACCCTAGCCCCAACAGAGAATGAGCATGAATGTTCATCACTAGACAAACACAATATCAAATATTTCATGACTTGTATTCTCGAAGGCTTTCACAGCCGGAATCCCTGGGGTGCTGTGTGGTTTCCGGGCTGTACGGCCGTGTTCTAGCAGCATTCTCTCCTGACATTTCGCCTGCATCTGTGGCTGGCATCCTCAGAGGATCTGATCTGATCAGATTCTCTGAAGATGCCAGCCACAGATGCAGGCGAAACGTCAGGAGAGAATGCTGCTAGAACACCGCCGTACAGCCCGGAAACCACACAGCACCCCAATTCATGACTTGTTATCAGAAAGACCATGCTTTTCAAGAGAATCAGGTCACACAATTATTTATTTAACATATTTCTATCTCGTTCTGTGTAATTGTACTAAAAGGCAGATTCCACCGAGAGTTAAATTGGAATGTATAATCCACAACACACCTTAAAAGGCCTGCATTCAAATGAACCGTTATACCTCTTCCAATGCACAATAAAAAAAACCCACACTAGCAGCAATAAAGCTATTCTAATCAACACTAAAAAGAACTGGACCTTTATGAAACTCAATGGCAACTCCAGGTTCTAATCGGAAAAAAATGAATATATACAGTCACACGTATGGGTATCAAGTGATGTGAAAATTTATAATATTCACTGTAGGGTTGGTCAATACTAAAAAAATTCGGTAAAATTCGGATTTGGGTATTTTGGGGCATAAAATGATTTGTATGCCCGAATCCGAATCATAGCCGATTCGGATATACCCGAAAATTCAAGGTAAAATCCGAAAAAATTCGGGTCCACGTTTATTATTTTTTTTTGAATTTTTTGGTGTTTTTACACGTTTGGCCTACAGTAGATGGTGCAATTTTAAGTTAGTGGCACTTCCGTTTCAGGATATCATCTGGAGACTGTCTCTGATAGTTCTCCCCAAGTTTGCGTGCAGTTTGGTTCAGGGGGGGGGAGTTGGTTATTGACCCCTCAAAGGGTGCCCCATCCCCCCATTGTTTCCAATGGAAGCCCCAACGGGAGATGGGGCTGACACTTTGAAGGTCCATAACGCTGGACCCCCTAGACTCAAGCTTCACCTAAACTTTGGGAGCATCATCATAGGAGACAGTGACATTTATGATACCCAAGAAATTTTGGTGACAGTAGCTCTAAAACTGCACGCCTCACAGTCACTCAAAGAAATTTCCCCAGATTCTGTTCTCTGTAGTGTCTGGCTGGCTCCATTGCAGCCAATAGAAATTTCTGTGGGAGGGCTGTGGGTGCACATTTCTCATGATAAACCCATTGAAAAGGCTTTCAGGGTGTCTTCAGGAGAGTCTCTTCATGACACCATCCAGGTTTAGTGACCGTTGCTTCAGGGTTCAGTGTTATGGAGTGGGGTCCATCCCTGCCCCATAAGCAAAGTTCTCAAACCTGGATGGTGTCATCCAAGAGACTCTCCTGAAGATACCCCTGAACATTTTGTGACTGTACCTTGTCGTATGTGCAACTTTTTCCACCAGAAATTCCCCTCACAGGGAATTGACAGCAATGTAGAAGTCCCACCTGAAAAAGAGACCTTGGGCAACGATCTTTTTTGAGGGGTGCCTACTGAAGGGTAACATTTTTTAGACATATCAGCACCAAAAATATCAGGGTATCATCAGGAGACTGTCCTGATGAGCACCCCTAATGCATGATGCAGGTTTGGACAGGGGGGCCACAGGTATGGACCCATAAAGTAAGGTAACCCTTATCTCCCTTAGCTCTCATTGGAAACAATGGGGGGATAGGAGGCCCCAACTTGAGGGGGTGGGTCCATTGCTTTGTCCCCTGGACCAAACTGCACTGAAACTTGGGGGGGTGTCATCAGGACAGTCTCCTGATGATACCCTGAGGGGTAGTGCTACTAGCTTTAAAAAATTCCGGTTTTCATGTTTCACAGCTCCCTGCATGCATGAAGCCTGCAGGAGTGAGTGAGCAGTGAAACCACGCAAAACCAGCATTTTAAAGCTAGTGACACCAAACTTTCAGAGGTAACATCCGGGAGACTGTCAGTAATTATGTCTCCCTAGGATTGCGTAGCTTGCAGTTCCCTAGGGGAGCCAGAATATATGGACTCCCTAAGGAGGTCAACCCCATCCCCTATCAGCTCCCATTGGAAACAATGGGGGAATAGTTCACACCCTTTTGAGGGGTCCATACCTGTTAAACTACGCCCCAACTTGGTGGGCAACATCAGGACAGTCCACCCACCGGTGATACCTTTACAAATAATTTAGTGCCAATGTGTCTCAAAATGCGTCCCCTGCAGGCACCCCCCCCCCAGAAATTTGCCCAAGGTTGCTTTGTTCCCTGCAGTGGACTTGGCTGTATTGCCCATCAATGGGGAATTTCACAGGTAGAGGGCACAATGAAGGTGCACATTTTCACAGAGGTATGGTCCACCAAAACTTTCAGGGGTATCTTCAAAAGGTCTCTGGATGACACCATCCAGGTTTGGGGAATTTTGCTTCCAGGGGTTTTAATTCTATGGGACCAAAAGGGTAGGGCCATCTCCCTTCCCTCTGAAGTGAAGTTCCTGAAACCTGGATGGTGTCATCCAGAGACTCTCCCTGAAAGAGATACCTGAAAGTTTTGTGGGTTTTACCATGAAAATGTGCGCTCCACAGCTCTCAGAAATTCCCTATTGACAGCAATGCAGCTAAGTCACTGCAGAACAAAGTCACATGCAAATTTCCTGGGGGGGTGCCACCACAGGGGTGCATTTGTAGATAATATCCCGGTACCAATGGCTTCAGTGTATCATCAGGAGACTGTCCTGAGTAATTACTCTCAAGTTGGTGCAGTTTGGTTCAGGGCCAAAGTTATGGACCCTCAAAGATTCAGCCCTCATTTCCTTGGATTCCCATTGGAAAGAAGTGGGATAGGGACACCACTTTGGGGTTCATAACTGCAGCCCCCCAAATACCACCAAACAGAGGTATCATCAGGACAGTCCCCTGATGACACCCCTAAAGAATTTGGTGCTGATATGTTTAAAAATGCACCTACGAACCAAAATCGAAAACACCAAAATAAAAGCATAATTATTTCGTGTCCAGTCCCATGGATTCAGATCTGTTAGATTCCGGACAGCTCAGTTACAAGCCCCTGCTCGTCCAGATCCGTCCGAATCCATTGCAGATTCAGTAAAATTCCAGTTGGACTGTCCGAATCTCCAGCTAACTGTAGGGTTGTAGTCAATGCCAAAAAAAAATTAGGTGGTGAAGGTTGGGTATTTTGGGGCATAAAATGGTTGTATGCCCGAATCCGAATCATAGCCGATTCGGAGGATACCGAAAATTCAGGTAAATCGAAAAAAATTCCGGAGTCCGTTTATTATTTTTTGAATTTTGGTGATTTTTACACGTTTTTGTACAGATGGTGTTGCAATTTAAAGCTAGCAGCACTAAAATTCAGGATATCATCCTGGGGCTGTTCTGATGATTCTCCCAAGTTTGGTGCAGTTTGGTTCAGGAGACAAAGTTATTGACCCTCAAAGTGCCCCCATCCCCATTGTTTCCAATGGGAAGCTAACAGGAGATGGGGCTACACTTTTGAAGGTCCATAACGTTAGGCCCGAACCAACATAAACAGAGATCTCAAAGGACAATTACATTTATGATACCCGAAATTTTGGTGACTGGTAGCTCTAAAACTGCCTCAAGTGCCAAGGGCTACAGATTCACCGTATGGTGGCTGGCTGGCTCCATTGCAGCCAATAGGAAATTCTGTGGGAGGGCTGTAGGTGCGACTGCCATGGTAAACCCACAAAACTTTCAGGGTGTCTTCAGGAGAGTCTCTTCATGGCACCATCAGGTTTGGTGACCGTTGCTTCAAGGGGTTCAAGTGTTATGGGTAGAGATCCATCTCCACTGCCCCATAAGCAAGTTCCTCAACCTGGATGGTGTCATCCGGAAGACTCTCCTGAAAGATACCCTGAACATTTTGTGGCTGTGCCTTGATAAATGTGCACTTGGCCTCCACTGAGAGAGACACAGTGACAGCAATGCTAGAAGTCACTGCAGAAAGAACCTTGGGCATTTTTGGGGTGCCAGGGGCACCATTTTGTTATGTCTTTTCAAAATATCGGGGTATCATCAGGGGAGACTGTCCACAGTGACACCCCCCCACGCTTAGTGCAGTTTGGTTTAAATTTAGAAAGTTATGGACCCTCAAAATGGTAACCACCATCCTTAGCTCATTGGAAACAAGTGAGGGGATAGAGCCCCCTTTGAGGTTAGCATCCCCTGAACCAAACTGCACCAAACTTGGGGGTGTCATCAGGACAGTCTCACAGTGATACCTAGAAATACTAGTGCTACTAGCTAAAATTCGGTTTCATGTTTCACGGCTCCTGCACATGAAGCCTGCTGGAGTAGTGAGCAGTGACATAAACCAACATTTTAAAAGCTAGTGACACTTTCAGGGTAACATCAGGGGCTGTCCTGATGATACCCCCAAGTTTAATTGCAATTCAGGAAACAAAGATGGACTCTAAGAGTGTAGCCCCATCTATCAGCTCCCATTGTTAAAACAATAGAGGGAATAGTTCACACCCTTTTTGAGGGTCCATACCTGAACCAAACTGCACCAAACTTGGTGGGCAACATCAGGACAGTCACCTGATGATACCCTGATAATTTGGTGCCAATACATCTCAAAAATCACGTCCCTGGGCACCCCCCCAGAAATTTGCCCAAGATTCTTTAATTCTGCAGTGACTGCTATATTGCTGTCAATGGAAGGCCCCTGATGAAAGAAAACTTGTGAGATACCTGACCCCTGAAAAATATGGTCACAAACTCCAGGGAGTATCTTCCAGGAGGGAGTCTCTGGATGACACCATCCAGGTTTGGGGAGTACCTTCAGGGGTTGGTCCTATGGGACCCAAAGGGTAGAGCCCATCTCCACTTCCCTCTGAGTAAAGTTCCCAAACCTGGATGGTGTCATCCAGAGACTCTCCTGAAGATACTGAAAGTTTGCGTGGGTTTTACCATGAAAATGTGCACTCCACAGCCCTCTCAGAAATTCCCTATTGACAGCAATGCAGCTAAGTCACTGCAGAACAAAGAATCTTGTGCAAATTTCTGGGGGGGGGCCTGCAGGGGTGCATTTGCAGCGTCGCATCCGGTACCAATATTTCAGTGTATCATCGGAGACTGTCTGATGATACTCTCTAAGTTAGTGCAGTTTTGGTTCAGGGGCCAAAGTTATGGACCCTCAAAGGGTAGCCCTCATTTCTTGTTCCCATTGGAAAAGAATGGGGGGATAGGGACACCACTTTTAGGGGGGTTCATAGCACAGCCCCCTAAACAAATGCACCAAACTGGAAATTATCATCAGGAACAGTCCTGACATCGACTTTCACCCTGAAAATTTGGTGCTGATATGTTTAAAATACCTCCTTCAAGGCCAAAAGTAATGAAAAACACCAAAAAATGGCATGAATTGACAGTAGTAGAATCCCATGGATCGGATCTGTTAGAACCGGACAGCTCCAGATTCGGCCCCTCTCGTCCGAATCGTCCAGATCAAATGAATTAGAGGTAAAAATTCGGATTTGGACTGTCCGAATCTCCAACCCTAACAGGTAGGAGGGAACCAAACGTTTGGAGGCTGTTCATCACAAGTAAAATGATTTTCGAATGTGGCCTTTGCCAACATTGAATCACCATTAAATTGTGACATCGAGCTTCAATAGTCTAATCATCTCCCACTGGCACTGGCTGTCCGTCCATCCGTCCATCCCCGTCTGTCTGTCTGTCTGTCTACTTACCGGCAGAGAGCAGCAGTGGTGTAGTGGTTAAGAGCAAGTGTGTTCTAGTCTGGAGGAACCAGTTTGATTCCTCGCTCTGCCGCTTGACCTGTGGAGGCTTATCTGGGGAATTCAGATTAGCCTGTGCACTCCAACACACGCCAGCCGGGTGACCTTGAGCTAGTCACAGTTCTTCAGAGCTCTCTCGGCCCCACCCACCTCACAGGGTGTTTGCTGTGATGGGGGAAGGGAAAGGAGTTTGTAAGCCCCTTTGAGTCTCCTACACAGTGGTGGGATCCAAAAATTTTAGTAACAGGTTCCCATGGTGGTGGGATTCAAACTGTGGCGTAGCGCCAATGGGGCTGGGCAGGGCACAATGGGGGCGTGGCCGGGCATTCTGGGGGGTGGGCATTCTTGGGCGGGGCTGTGGCAAGGATGCAGCCACTGCGCCAGTCCTTGGGCGGGAAACGAATGCACGCAGGTGCAGGCTGCCACGCACGCTGGTGCACCTCCTGCTAGACTGCTTCAAGTTCTGCGCGCTACTGCTGAGAGGAGGGGCGTAACTAAGGCAAAAACCACGTGGCAAAATCACCAATTAGTAACCCCCTCTCGGCACACACAAATAATTAGTAACCTACTCTCGGGAACCTGTGAGAACCTGCTGGATCCCACCTCTGCTCCTGCAGGAGAGAAAGGGGAGGGGTATAAATCCAAACTCTTCTTCTTCTACCTATCTGGGAAAGAACCCTGGGATGTAGGAACCAGTGTTGGAAAGGCTAGTGATGAAGGAGATGACTGACAGCATGCAAAATTGTTTGGCTTTCTCTCCTCACTTCTCTAATAAGACCCATTCCCTTCAGCAGCTGGCTTGGCTGTTTGAAGATGCAAATGTCACCCAATCACCATAGAAATCAACACGCCTTTGAAACTGGGCCTGAACCTCTTTGACTTCTGGCACTCCTTGCCTAATTAGTGTACGAAAACACCCATTTGAACAGATCCTCCACCTAATTAATCCGCAATTGTTTTTAATGAAGGTTCTCCCTAAAGCGTGTCAGACGTTGCTCCTCCAGACAAGTGGACTCCTAGCCTTCACTGTGCCTTGCCCATATGGAGGAGCCGCGGGCGCTGTTTCAGGCGGTGTGGTAAATGAGATTGGGGTTTGGACATCAAAAACAAAGGCTGGGGATTCCATCAGCCTTTCTTGCTGAAGCTATACAGAGAGGGGGACAGAGAAAGAATAGGCTGAAAAACATAGGAGGGATTGTACTGTTGATGGCTGTCACAGTCGGAATCAGGTGGCTGTTGTAGGTTTTCTGGGCTGTGTGCCCATGATCTGGTAGTTTTTGCTTCTAACGTTTTGCCCGCATCTATGGTTGGCACCAGAGGTGGGATCCAGCAGGTTCTCACAGGTTCCCGAGAGTAGGTTACTAATTATTCGTGTGTGCCGAGAGGGGGTTACTAATTGGTGATTTTGCCGCATGGTTTTTGCCTTAGTTACCCCCCTCCTCTCAGCAGTAGCGCGCAGAACTGGAAGCAGTCTAGCAGGAGGTGCACCGGCGTGTGTGGCAGCCTGCGCCTACATGCATTCGTTTCCCGCCCAAGGACTGGCGCAGCGGCTGCGTCCTTGCCACAGCCCCGCCCAGCAACACCCTGCCCCCGGAATGCCCGGCCACGCCCCTGTCGTGCCCCGCCCAGCCCCATTGGCGCTACGCCACAGTTTCAATCTCACCACCATGGGAACCTGTTACTAAAATTTTTGGATCCCATCACTGGTTGGCACCTTCCATGGTATGTCTTATGTCTTGTAGCTGTGCCATCATGGAAACACTTCTTACTGTGACATGCCTCTAAAGATGCCAGTCATAAATTAAGGCAAAACACTGGGAACAAAGACTGCCAGACCATGGGAATACCACCCAGAAAACCTACAACAGCCAAAGGAAGGAATTATTTCTGAAGGCTATGCTAGAACTGAAGAACTATCTTGAAGTGACATCATATTTTCAAAAAGCTTGCATTAAGCCCAGCTTTCAGTAGAATATCTAGATTTGGGTCCAGTAGCACCTTAGAGAACAACAAGATTGTGGGGATATAAGCGTAGTGTAGTGGTTAAGAGCAGGTGCACTCTAATCTGGAGAACTGGGTTTGATTCCCCGCTCTGCCGCTTGAGCTGTGGAGGCTTATCTGGTGAACTAGATTAGCTTGTGCACTCCAACACACGCCAGCTGGGTGACCTTGGGCTAGTCACAGTTCTTTGGACCTCTCTCAGCCCCACCCACCTCACAGGGTGTTTGTTGTGAGGGGGGAAGGGAAAGGAGTTTTTAAGCCCCTTTGAGTCTCCTTACAGGAGAGAAAGGGGGGATATAAATCCAACTCTTCTTTTTAGAGTCAAACCTCCTAGCGTTTCAAGAGCTACTGGACTCCTAAGGTTTAAAAGGCTGTTGTGATGCAGACCAAAACAGCGATCCTCTGCAACTATTTTTTTGATATCATCCAGTTCCTGCTATATGCTTATGCATTAATCCCTGCAAAGGTTCATCCTGGTGCCTTTGGGTGGTTTTTCTAACATTAACCACCTTCCAGAAGATCTATACCTCTCTCCAGGAGCTTGAAAACCCAAAACTCTTTAGAAGAATCAATCTTGGGGTCCTGAAGGAACTTGAAATGTTAATGGTCCCTCCCCAATGGTTATTTCCATTTTGTTGTTTCCAGAATGATTTTGGGGGGCATTATTTTTGTTATCGGTTACCTGTGCTAGGTCCCAGTTACCTAGAAGAAAGGTGGGCTTGTGAATGTTTTACAAAAATGAATAATTAAGAACATAAGAACATAAGAACAAGCCAGCTGGATCAGACCAAAGTCCATCTAGTCCAGCTCTCTGCTACTCGCAGTGGCCCACCAGTGCCATTTGGGAGCACTGGTCTTTGGGAGCTCACATGTAGGATGTGAACGCAATGGCCTTCTGCGGCTGTTGCTCCCGATCACCTGGTCTGTTAAGGCATTTGCAATCTCAGATCAAGGAGGATCAAGATTGGTAGCCATAGATCGACTTCTCCTCCATAAATCTGTCCAAGCCCCTTTTAAAGCTATCCAGGTTAGTGGCCGTGACCACCTCCTGTGGGAGGAGATGCGAAACACCAATCAGGCGTGGCGTGGAGAAGTGTTTCCTTTTATTAGTCCTAGATTGCTTCCCCAGCATTTTCAATGGATGCCCCCTGGTTCTAGTATTGTGAGAAAGAGAGAAAAATTTCTCTCTGTCAACATTTTCTACCCCATGCATAATTTTGTAGACTTCAATCACCATATCCCCCTCAAGCCACCCTCCTCTCCAAACTAAAAAAAAGAGAGTCCCCCCCAAAGCGCTGCAGCCTCTCCTCATAGGGAAAGGTGCTCCACAGTCCCTCAATCATCCTTGTTGCCCTTCTCTGCAGCTTTTTCTATCTCCTCAATATCCTTTTTTTGAGATCACGGCAACCAAGGAGACTGGACACAAGATACTCCAAAGTCGCGAGGTGCTACCACTGCTTTATATAAAGGGCATGAAGCAATCTTTGCAGTTTTATTTATCAATTCCTTTTCTAATGAAGTCCCCAGCATAAGAAGTTTGCCTTTTTTTTACAGCTGCCGTGCATTGAGTTGACATTCCCATGGAACTATCAACTAAAGGCGCTTCCTAAATCCCTTTCCTGGTCTGTGACTGATTAAGCACTGACCCGAAGCCCTGTAAGCGATGTATGTGAAGTTTGGATTTTTTGCCCCTATGTGCATCACTTTACATTTTGCTACATTGAACTGCATTTTGCCATTTCTAGAGCCCACTCACCTAATTTATCAAGGTCAGCTTGGAGCTCTTTGCAATCCTTTTGTGGTTCTCCACCACCCTACATAATTTGGTATCATCTGCAGAACTTGGCCACCACTGCGCTTTCCCACCCCTACTTCCAGGTCCATTTATGCCAATGAATAGGTTCAAGAGCACTGGTCCCAAAGAGCTGATCCTTTAGGGGACACCACTCCCTACATCTCTCCATTGTGAGAACTTCCCATTTTACACCCACTCTTTGTTTCCTGTTTCTCAACCAGTTTTTAATCCATAGGAGGACTTCCCCTCTTATTCCTTCATTGCTGAGTTTTCTCAACAGTCTCCTCCTCGTTCCGTGTGGATAGGCTTTCTGCCTGGCCTCGTGTACTTCCTACTAGCAATGTGTAGCTCTAGGGATTGCTGGAAACTTTGTAGCAAAACTATTAGAGTTTCTCGTGATTCCTAGAGCCACCCTTTGTCACTTCTGGTAAGAATGTGCAGAAAGTACATAAGGCTGCATTAAAAAAAATATCCCACCCCTGTTCCAAGAGAAGCTTGGCAGCCCTACTTATAACATAACACAACAGGTTCTCATAGTGGCAGCCCTAATGAAATGGCAGAAAAGGGGGGGGAGAAAAAGACACACGGAGCACAGGGGAGAGGAAAGGAGTTGCGGCAAATGAGCTCTGCACTGAGGCGTGCTGTCTCCACAGTTCCTAATGTGACCTTGGCAAGTTGCGGTCTTTTCTCAGAGCCACGTTTCTCCCTTGAGTTGTGGCTGTGGAGGCTTCAGGCGGAATCGACTCACCAGTGTGCTACCCTGGCACGAAGCGACGAAGAAACTGACAGGCTGATATCCTTGCTTGACTGTTTACCAAACAGCTAATGAGAAGACCCGTTGCCAGAGCCAGACAGAACTGGCAATGCAGGACTTGGAATGGCATGCTATCTTATATGTGTTTCTAAGGGCCGCCTCCTGCGTGATGTTTCCCAAACATCAGAGATTATGTGAGTTTTCGGTGGCATGGAAATACATAATTGATGTTGGCAGATCAACCCGAAGAAAGGAAATTCACATCTAAAGAGTTTGTAGAGCTTGTGCATTGTATTTTAAAATATGTTGGCCAACCTCAAACAAAGGTCTTGGTGGCACCTGAAACACTAGCTATTGAACTAACACCAGGGGAAAGAAGAATGGGAGGAACATCTCTGCAAGCCCTCTCCCATCTTAGCTGAGCCTTTGTTTTGCCCTGGTTCTCCCCAAATGAGGACATAAGACAACTGCGGGGGTTCAACTAGTTTATCTATTTCAGTACTTGATGTACATCATTGCATATTCAATTATGCAAAGTAGAGGGATTCCCCATCCCAAACTCCAATTGCCTACTGCCCAAGTGGTGGTGGTGGTGGTGAGCATTTAAAAAAAAACTCACTAGTGTTGTGAGCATGATGATGTCACTTCTGGGGAAAACTTGGAAGGGGAAGTGGTAGCTCTAGGAATCACTTGGAACTCTATGGTAAAACCATTGCTAGCCAACTGCTCTATGCCTTGGACCTAAGAACGGGCAACCAATATCCACAACAATATTATTACAGATGACACTAGGCACTTGACATGAACCTGTCAAAGGACCACACCCTGCAAAAGGCCATAATGACATAAAGGGGGGAAGGAGAATTAGGGGGGAATTTGGGGGGGGTGGGGGAAGAATTAGGACTAATAAAAGGAAACATTTCTTCATGCAACACATGATTGGTGTTTTGGAATATGTGCTGCCACAGGAGGTGGTGATGGCCACTAACCTGGATAGCTTTCAAAGGGGCTTGGACAGATTTATGGAGGAGAAGTTGATCTGTGGCTGCCAATCTTGATCCTCCTTGATCTGAGACTGCAAACACCTTAGCAGACCAGGAACTCGGGAGCAGCAGCAGCAGCAGCAGCAGCAGCAGCAGCAGCAGCAGCAGCAGCAGCAGAAGGCCATTGCTTTCACCTCCTGCAGGTGAGCTCCCAAAGGCTTCTGGTGGGCCACTGCAAGTAGCAGAATGCTGGACTAGATGGACTCAGGTCTGATCCAGCAGGCTCTTTCTTATGTTCTTATGTTCTTAAAGAACATAGCAAAAGATTCAGAATGGAAGTAGAAAAGCCCCCACCCCTAAAAACAAATCAAAGGGAAACAGAAGACAGAGAATATGATAAAACAAACACACTAGAAATATAATAGAAACATGATCAGCAATCAAGCAATTGCACCTGAGCTTTGATCTTTACTGTGGGTTCAAGTTAAACTGACAAAATATGAGAATTTCTTTTGAACCCAGTTCGTGCAGCTATTTGATTATACGATAGATTCAGGACAGACCAAAGGAAAGGCTTCTTTACTCAGCAAGCAGTTAATGGGTATAATGATGGCTTCAAGTATGGATGGACTTCAGGAGAGGGTTAGACATATTCATTAAAGAGAAGTTCTTCAGCGGTTATGAATTGAAAAAAAACAAACGCACCTGGTGGAATATTCAGGATGCCCTGGACTTAATCTTTTCAGTAACTAACAGCACAATCATACCCACAGTGCAATCTTTTGAAATGTATTAGAAAGGGATAACTCTGATTGGGATGGCATTATAATGGTGGGAAATAAACCACCAGCACAGGAACATGCAGACTTGAATAATCCTCTCATGACATTTTTGAAATATTGCAAAGCATAATATGTTCTTGCAGGAGCAAAAGAGGTAGAAGAAGAAGAAGAAGAAGAAGAAGAAGAAGAAGAAGAAGAAGAAGAAGAAGAAGAAGAAGAAGAAGAAGAAGAAGAAGAAGAAGAAGAAGAAGAAGAAGAAGAAGAAGAAGAGGAAGAGGAAGAGGAAGACGACAAAGAAGAAGAAGAAGAAGAGGAGGAAGAGGGAAGAGGAAGAGGGAAGAGGAGGAGAGAGGAAGAGGGAAGAAGAAGAGAGAAGAAAGAGAGCAGGAGGGAGGGAGGAGTTTGGATTATATCCCCCTTTCTCTCCACTGCAAGGAAGGAGACTCAAAGGGAGCTGACAATCTCCTTGCCCTTCCCCCCCTCTAACAAACACACCCTGCGAGGTAGTAGGTGAGGCTGAAGAGCTCCAGAGGGAAGCTGCGACTAGCCAAGGTCACCCAGCTGGCGTGTGTGGGAGTGCACAGGCTAATCTGAATTCCCCAGATAAGCCTCCACAGCTCAGGCGCAGAGCTGGGAATCAAACCCGGTTCCTCCAGATTAGATACACGAGCTCTTAACCTCCTACGCCACTGTTGCCCAGTAGGAGAACCTACTGGGCAACAGTCTGGTATAAGAATCTGGGCCTGTGAGCCATCCTTTGCTTCAAGCTCTTGCACTGCTGGAGGGGAAAGGAATTATGTTGCTTCTGAACAGGGAGACCCAAAGGTGACAGAGCGGAGACCATAGAATGTACAGTATAATGTTCCATCTTCTTGGGCTGAAGGTGTTTCATTAGTCCAGCTTAGGGGTGTGCACTTGCAAAATAATTGCTTTAATTTCATATCGGAACACCTGGTAAAGTTATTATTATAATTTATTACAATATTACAATACCCCAAGATTGGGGTCTTGTTATTGTTCCAGAAAGTCATTCTTTTGATTGTTCAAATAGTATTTTTTGTATTTATTTTGTAAGCCACCCTAAGTTCCCACGAGAAAGGGAGAATACAAAAGCTTGAATAAATTAATTATGCTTATTTATGGGCACAAAATCAACATTTGCCCTGACTTAGATGGCCCAGGCAAGCCTGATCCCATCCGATTTCAGAAGCTAAGCAAAGGCCGTCCAAATCTGCACTTGGATGGATGACCACCACAGAATTCCAGGGCTGCTTTGCAGAGGGAGGCAATGACAAACCACCTGTTTGTCTCTTGCCTTGAAAATCTTATGACTCAATGGCACTTTCCACCAAATAACACTCATTACTCCTGGAGAAAAATTCAGGCCCCTTCTGCACAGGCAGAATAATGCACTTCCAATCCACTCTCAATGAACTTTGCAGCTGGATTTTACTGTGCAGAATAGCAAAATCCACTTGCAAACAATTGTGAAAGTGGATTGAAAGTGCATTATTCTGCCTGTGCGGAAGAGGCCTTAGTGTCAGGAAACAGAAAATGATACCACAATAAAGAATCAGGTGTTTTGTCGAAGGCTTTCACGGCCGGAATCACTGGGGTGCTGTGTGGCATCCGGGCTGTATGGCCGTGTTCTAGCAGCATTCTCTCCTGACGTTTCGCCTGCATCTGTGACTGGCTAATAAATTCTATGAACAGAAATTTGGGGTAGCCATGGGTAGTGTCAAAAAAACGGACCGGAAGAGGTTATACCAAAGACGCACCTGCATTATGCTGCTAAAAGTGGCATTCAATGTATTACCCTCTTATATTTTCTAATCATACATAAAGAAATACAAAGTGCAACAATGCTTATTTGTATTCTCTATTTCCAAGTGGACTTCCACATCCATTAAAGAGTAATGGCTCAAGATTTGGAATGACAAAGGACCTAATGGCAAATCTGAAGACACTGAAGGAAGGCATCGAAAAGCTTTGGAATTCTGCTGACCTAAGCTTCTAGCTTACTATGAACTTTTAACTGCTGAGATTTTGCTTGCTGAATTTTTGCTTGCTGAATTTTTCTCCGCGTGCAAAAGCAAGGCTCCTTTAAAATGGACTCCAGCAGGAGCTCGCAGTAAGATTTCAATACACGATATCCAGAATAAACGGCACTTATACTCTTGAAGGAGAATAAGGAACTTTTGTAAAATGTCAGGTTAATATCCTATGACTATGGTTTTGGATTACAAAATATATGAAAGAGCAAGGACTAATCACGTTTGGACTGTTTTGAGTGTGCACTAAACTGAGAGTGAACTGTTTCAGCTGCAGCGTGAGAAAGAAAAATCCCTCGCGCTCCTTCCAAAGGAAGATCCACTTGGAATAGAAATACAAATAAGCATTGTTGCACTTGTATTTTATGTATGATTAGAAAATATAAGAGGAGTAATACATTGAATGCCGCTTTAGCAGCATACGTGTGTCTTGTATAATTTTTTTCGGTCCGTTTTTTGACCACGCATCTTTTGAGGCCATACGTTTCCATTCATAAATTTGTAGCCATGGGTAGCCCTCTTAGCCCTGTAATAGCAAATTTTTATATGGAATACTTTGAGGAACAAGCCCTGGAAACAGCAAAAAAACCACCATATGGATTCCGTTATGGCCAGATGACATTCGCATTTAGACCCGCGGGAGAAGAAAGAACTAAACAAGTTCCTGAACCATATCAACAAGATCAACAAGATCCACCCAAACATCCAATTTACTATGGAAAGAAAATGAAGGAAACGCCCATTTCCTAGATGTCCTGGTCGGCTGCAAATAGAGCAACAATTGGGCCACACAGTATACAGAAAACCTACTTTCCTTTCCTACTGTCAGATCCTCTGAAGATGCTAACCACAGATGCAGGCGAAATGTCAGGAGAGAATGCTGCTAGAACACGGCCATACAACCCGGAAACCACACAGCACCCCAATCAGGTGTTTGATTTGCGCAGGCAAGATGTGAAATTAGAAGGCATATCTTTGGTTGAAACAGCAGGTATTAGAAATGTTAAATTCTCCCTATGACAGAGAAGCCATCAAGATGCCGATACTCGATCCATACCTTGTAATATAGTGGTGATGATTTATGCTAGAGATTCACAGGCTTCCTCTGAGAAATTTTGATAGTCATCAACCTTTCTTTCTTTGCTCAAATACTTCTGACAGTTCTCCGAAGAGTTGGTCTTATTATAGACTCCTTTCTGCTTGCCTCCAAATCCCCGCTGTGTTTTGCTCAGCAAGAACCTCTGCCAGCCTCAAAAATTCACTTTAGGCATAAATCAATGCAAACTCCAGTCCGCATTCTTCCTTCTCCCTGCTCCAGGTTATTCGCCTGCTATTCTGAAATAATAGTGTTCACCTCAGAGAAAGGATGAGAGCTATCATACCTTTGATTCTTTTGATATCTGCCATGCCATCCAGCCTTATTCTTCTACCAATTTCCTGTTGTCCTCAGAAAGGCATTCCTTCTCTTAAAGTACCTCTCTTCCCTGGTCCCTGTTATTCTTGGGTTCTGCCCCATGATTGCTGCTTCAGCACGGAGGTGGGGGGCACAGGGTGGGGGGGCACATCTCCAGCCTCTGTGCAGGCCAAGGGTGGGGCTCAGGAGGCCACACCCCCAAGCCCCTCCTGGCCTCTGTGCTTTCAAAAGGTCCGGTTTTCAAAAGCCGGCCTGCACGGAGGCTGGCTGCTTGGCAGGGCTTCCGAGGGATGTCGCGGCTGGGGAGCACCGCGCCATTTTGGTCAGCTATGGGGGGAATGCCCGAAGCCCCACATGACTAAAAGGGATGTGCCTGGGGACTTGGGTGACCCCCTGCCCCTATAAGCTGAAGCCACAGGAATTTCCCAACCCAGAGCTGCTAACCCAGCCACAACCCTTTTTAAAAAGCATCCTCCTGGACAAAGCCACTGAATATATTCTGTGGAATGACAGGAGCGTGGGAGTCTTTCTGGCCTCCTCAGGCCAATGATCCGCTCGGTGGGAGCCCCCAGGTGAGTTGCCAACTCTGGGTGGGGAAATTCCTGGAGATTTGGGAGGTGGAGCTTGGGGAAGGGGGGTTTGGGGAGGGGGGACCTCAGCGGTGTATAATACCACACAGGCCAATCCTTTCAGGCAGCCGTTTGCTCCTGGGGAATTGGTCTCTATCATCTAGAGGTCAATTGTAATAGTGGGAGATCTCCAGGACTCACCTGGAGGTTAGCAACCCTGTCCATCCACAACAGAGGATACACATCTACAGCCACTATCGGTCTTACACACAGGTGTCAAACTCGCGGCCCTCCAGATGTTATGGACTACAGTTCCCATCATCCCCTGCCAGCAGATTGGCCATGCTGGCAGGGGATTATGGGAATTGTAGTCCATAACATCTGGAGGCTTGCAATGGCTTCCACCTGTGCATTAGAAGAAGCATTGAGCATCCTAGGGAACAAATGTGAGCACCCTTGGAAATATCTGCTTGCATTTCAGGTGTTTCAGTGATGTAGATTCTAGACCAGGGGTGGCCAAAGTATGGTGCTCCAGATGTTCATGGACTACATTCCCATCAGCCCCTGCCAGCATGGCCAATTTGGCAGGGGGCTGATGGGAATGGTAGTCCATGAACATCTGGAGCACCATAAGTTGGCCACTCCTATTCTAGACAGTCCTGTCCCAAAGTCTTGAGGTGAAGTGGGTTTTCTTCACCTCTGGTAATCTATCTGCAACAAAACATTCTCGTACAAAGTCATGCTTCTGCTCGTACAATTGATTGGCTATTTTGTCCTCAGTCTTTGCCTATTTTTTTTTTCTTTGGCTACTGGAGGGCCCAATCCGATCCCATCATTATGCATACTAACCAAAGGCGTTTAACTCCACAGTTTTCTTTCTGCCTCTGGGAAGGAAACATTGTCAGTTGGAAGCCAACGTTTGAAGCTCGTTTTCAAAACACTGCCTAATATTGAATTTCCAACGGCTGTTTGGCATTGTGCATTTTAGATGCAAACGGATCAATAGGAAAAACGCAAATGCCTGAACAAAGATTTCATACGGTTTTGTTACCTTTTTGATTATTTTTCCAAGCATAATGTTATTGTACTTGTGAACAGCTTTCTTGGGACAAAAGGAGCTGTCAGGAACTCTATTGATAGGTTTTAAACAATTACTTCCTGCTTTTTTTGGTTATAGAACCCAAAAGGTAGCTTACAAGGATTATAAGATGAAACCCTCAAAATATCATACCGTAAATAAATTAGAGCAGTAAAAGTTGCTTCCAAAAAGACTTCATGCTTCCCTTTCCCCCAAATACTGCAGCAGCTGCTTTTGGCCTTCCATACAATATCACCGTGTGGTTGTTTACCTTTTGGGTTTTCCCCAGATCTGTTTTGGTGTGAACTTCCCTGAAAGATAATGCCTAATGTGGTCATTAAAAGGTAGTGGTCAGGTAATGAAAAGTGTGGTCAGGTAGGCATATGCATCACACACGTACTGGGTCCTACATGCAATGCCATTTCTAGAGGTGTCATCGAAGAAGAAGAAGAAGAAGAAGAAGAAGAAGAAGAAGAAGAAGAAGAAGAAGAAGAAGAAGAAGAAGAAGAAGAAGAAGAAGAAGAAGAAGAAGAAGAAGAATTCCATTTTTATGGAATTAGGGTCCATTTTTATGGAATTCCATTTTTATGGAATTAGGGTCCATTACCATCTGTTGGACCCACCCTTTCTTTTCTCCTCTCAGGAGGGTTTAAGGGGGATGTGCAGGCATATACTGTTATGTTAATGTATTAATTGCTGCATTTTAATTTCATATTATTTAGAGATTAACTTTATATTTGATTTTTTTATGTTTATCTGTATTTGAATGTTATGTTATGTTGTTCATCCTTAGAGCCCTTCGAGTTGGGAAGTGATATATAAGTTGAATGAATGAATGAATGAATGAATGAATGAATGAATGAATGAATGAATGAATGAATGAATAAATAAATAAATAAATAAATGTAATAATAATAATAATAATAATAATAATAATAATAATAATAATAAGAAGAAGAAGAAGAAGAAGAAGAAGAAGAAGAAGAAGAAGAAGAAGAAGAAGAAGAGGAGGAGGAGGAGGAGGAGGAGGAGGAGGTAGAGTTTGGATTTATACCCCACCTTTCTTTCTTGTAAGGAGACTCGAAGTGGCTTACAAGCTCCTTTCCCTTCCTCTCCCCACAACAGACACCTTGTGAGGTAGCTGGGGCTGAGAGAGTTCTAAGAGAACTGTGACTAGCCCAAGGTCACCCAGCAGGAATGTAGGAATGTGGAAACACATCTGGTTCACCAGATAAGCCTCAGCCACTCAGGTGGAGAAGAGGGGAATCAAACCTGGCTCTCCAGGTTAAATTCCACTACGCCACGCTGGTTAATAGACTGAGGAATTGTTGAAAAATCTGGACAAAGCTGAACCCTCATATTGGTATGGGGTATTTTTGCCCCCCCAATCCACTTTTTGGAGGATGTCTATTGATTCCCCCCCCCACACACACACACACATAAGTAGGCGAACCTATCTGCCTTTTCTGTATATGTATTTCAAGTATTTCACATTAGCTACCATTCGGCAGAAGCGGAATGGGCAGGGCTTGGTGCCTCACGAATCCCGTCCCCGGAGTCTGTCGCATTCATTCCAAAGCAGATGCTCTATATTACAGGCCCAATGTCTTGTCATAAAAAGTATGTTCATTAAATCAAAGCCCCACTGCACTGCTTTATCTTTTATTGTATTCTTTCATGCAGCAGAGACCAGTGCTTGGAACAATAAATTCAGACGGCAAAACCGCAATCCAGGTTTTAAGGGGCGATATTTCAGAGATTATGGCTTCAGCAGAAAAATAGGAAATTCGGAAAGGACACTGACATTTGAAATGTGCGGAAAATGCTGTTACCTGTGCTTCTCTTTAACCTGAACCATCGCGTTCGTCATTTCAGTATCGTAGCCCCGTTTACAACTACATATCATAATCATCCACTTTAAGAAATTAATGCCAATTCAGAGTTGGGGTAACCATCAGGCTGAACATAGCAGAGGATCTGGTGCTACAGGGGGGAAGTTGAATTCCAGAACGTTAGAAACTGAATGGCATTGGACCAAACAGCTTATAACACTTTAGTACAATCAACTGTTATTGACATTCTAGGGCAGTGGTGGTGAACCTTTGGCACTCCAGATGTTATGGACTACAATTCCCATCAGCCCATGCCAGCATGGCCAGGAGCTGATGGGAATTGTAGTCCATAACATCTGGAGTGCCAAAGGCTCACCACCACAGTTCTAGGGCATTGCCCACGCACAGAGTAGATTTCCTATGCAACGCCACTCATCCAATCAGATTGGACTACATGGTGACCTCACAAAGGCCTTTCAGAGGGAGAGCATTTTGCCTTCACTCTGAACAGGCATCGGTTTTTGGCCTGTTTTCCAGGTCTCCTTGGCTTGTTTAGTATGTGTTTTATTTGTTTAATAACTAGATATTGATTGAGTTAGTAACTTTTATACCGTAGTGTATTGTATGAATGTTGGGTGTGGTGATTGAATGAATGAATGAATGAATGAATGAATGAATGAATGAATGAATGAATGAATGAATGAATGAATGAATGAAATGGAGAACGTGCCTATTTATTTCAAAATACACACCCCGCCTTTCCCATTGTCTCAAGGCAGTAAGGGAGGGGGCTCAAATTTTGATGCTCTCCCCATTTCATCTTAACCCTTAATTTTGGGGGTTCGGAAGTGTTTTTATCCCCACCCTCCTGCACCTTCTGACATTCCCCCCTTTGCCCCGAAACTCACCCACCTTCTTGAACTGGCCCATATCAAAGAGCCTCTCCTGGGGGCAGAACAGCCAAAATATTAGGGGCTGAAGCCTCTCTGCCACCAAACACCGGGCTTTCAGGAAGATCGCATGAGCAGCCTGTAGGGAGAACCTTCCAGAAGGGACACACTTTGGCCAAGAAGCTGGAGGGGAGCATCACTGAAGCTGGCAGTGCCTCTGCTGCGGAGGAGGGTGTGGGAATGATTTTCCATCCTCGTCCCATATCATTAAATGGGTGTTGCCGAGGGGACATTTGCCCCCATATGTCCCTCCCGGAGACTGGCAACCCTACCACTTCCTGTTCTACAGTTTTTCTATTGCAAATGAGTGAAAAATGTTTTCCATCCAATATGTGTCTGAAGAAGTGAGCTCTGATTCATAAAAGCTCTTGCTGGAATAAATGACCACAGTAGTCTTTAAGGAGCAAGCGGATTTCTGTTTCATTTTGCAACAACGCAAACGTTTGCTGTTCCTCTGGAATGAGCAAACTGGCATTCCAGCACGAACGTTCGCAAACTAGAGCCTGCCTCCTTAAATGTGCGTGTCACATATGCTGGAATGAAACTATGCTAGCTTTTAAGGTATGATGCATACATATGATACACCACACGCAAAATGTTTAGGATCAGAGGGGAGGGAATTAAGATCAGAGTTAACCTTCACCCCCATTCGGCACCACAACCCCTCTGTGACTGCAGCAACTGTGATCCTGCCACCCACAACTGTGTTTAACTTTAAAAAGACCACAGAAAAATAATCCCTTTGGTATGTATTCTTCCAGGGAGTGCTGCCATTCTTTGCTTCTCGGTGTGCACGTTAAAAACAAAACAAAACAAAGAATTCTCAAAGCACTCAATAAAATAAACATGGAGAAGAACCCACACACCCCCATGTTCATGGCTAAACACTTGTGGGCAATTTCATTGTGTATTTGGATTGGCAAAGCCGCTGCAGGGATGACAGCAGCCAGCTGTTCACAGGGAGAGGGTCAAACGCCAGGTGGCTCACTCCGTCATCCCGCTTTGCTGAAAGAGAAGCGAGTCAATAACAAATCCATCAAACCAGTCTTGGACACGTTTCTGCGAATATATTTGCCTCGGCTGTCCCCCTTCCAATCTGCAAGGCCCAGATCCCTTTTGAGTTGCCGCTGCCTGGTGGAGTTGGTGCCTTTGTGTTTTTAAAATGGCCCCAATTAAGAATGCCAAAACGTCGCGCTGCTGAGCTGTTGAGCTGCCGCCAACATAGCAGGCACGTTGGCAGCAGGGCCGCTGTAATTTGGTGCATGTATGGCCGTCGAAGCAGGCATCATATAGAATGACAGCTCCATGCACCTATAAAACATCCAGCATGGTGTAGTTGTGAGAGTGTTGGACTAGGGCACAGGTGTCAAACCCGTGGCCCTCAGATGTTATGGACTACAGTTCCCATGATGCTAGCAGGAGATTATGGGAATTGTAGTCCATATCTGGAGGGCTACGAGTTTGATACCTATGGACTAGGGCCGTGGTGGCGAACCTGTGGCACTCCAGATGTTCATGAACTACAATTCCCATCAGCCCCTGCCAGCATGGCCAATTGGCCATGCTGGCAGGGGCTGATGGGAATTGTAGTCCATGAACATCTGGAGTGCCATAGGTTTACCACCACTGGACTAGGGTGTGGAACACCCAGGCTCAAATCTCCATTCCACTACAGAAGGTCAGTGAGTTATCCTGGGCCTGTCACGCTCTGCCCACCAAACCTCCTTACAGGGTTGTTATAGAAATAAACGGAGGAGGGGGAAACCATGTTGTAAACCATTTTGAGTCCCCATTGGAGAAAAGCATGGGGCTTAAATGTCCAAATAAAATAAATTATACAATAAGCCATTTTTATGTGTAAACCAGATTTTATTAGAAGGAATAACTTTCCTGAAGCCTTGGTCAGCATTGGACCAAAAAAGCTAGGTACATCATGCAATTTATTTGTGTTGCTTCTAGGTTGTGTGAGGAGGCCTAGAGGGAGTCTTTGTCTGAGGTACAAAACAAATTCCTCACATAGTGACACTGATGCCAGTCTGCTCCCTCCACACCTTCTCAGGACCTCATTTTAAGTTGACTCTTAACAATTATTTATTTGCTTAAATTGACACCCCTCCTTTCTGCCAACGGGGACTCCAAGTGTCTTTCGTTGTTCTCCACTCCTATCTTCACAACACTCCTGTGAAGTAGGGTAACCTGGGAGAGTGTGATTGGTCCAAGATCCCCCAGTGAGCCTCCACACTAGAGTAGGGAATCTGGGCAGACCAGATAGCTTGAAATTATTGACTTGTCCTGTTTCACAGGTGTAAATTTTAGTCGCTTTCCGTGTAACATGTCTTTGGGCCTGTAAATAATATAGATGGCTACTTATATTACAACAATATAATATTGTTATAAGTAACAATCTATATTATGGATTATTATTTATAATAAAATATAGCTTATTTTAGATTAATATAATTAAAATTGATTATTTTAGATTAATATAGGTCAGTGATGGCGAACCTTTTTGAGACCGAGTGCCCAAACTGTAACCCAAAACCCACTTATTTATCGCCAAGTGCCAACATGGCAATTTAACCTGAATACTGAGGTTTTAGTTTAGAAAAAATGGTTGGCTCTGAGGCATGTGTTACTCAGGAGTAAGCTGGGTGGTAGTCGTTGGCTTTGCTTTGAAGCAACCATGCAACTCTTCGAATGGGTGAATCATGACCCTAGGAGGGTTTACTCAGAAGCAAGCCCCATTGCCAGCAACTGAGCTTACTCCCAGGTAAAGGATCGTGCTTTATTTCTTTGCATGAAAATCAGTGGGGTTTAACAGTGCTTAACAGGGTTACCTATACTGCTTCCCTAAAATTAGGTTTAATGCTAATAATCGAGCCCAGCGGCCCAGGCCAGCCTAGATGTTTTGGGGGGGGGCAATCCCCCCCATGACAAACTCTGCGCGTGCCCACAGAGAGGGCTCTGAGTGCCACCTCTGGCACCCGTGCCGTAGGTTTGCCATCACTGATATAGGTTATTAATTTAATAAAACATTACTTCCCCGCTTTCCCTCGTGGGATAACAACAACACTAGTAATAAACCTGCGTTCTTTTCTCATCTGCAAAATACGTTCACAGAGGAAGGGACTACAGATGAAGGATATCATCAAAGCCGAGGGAAGATGGAAGGGTTTTATACTAAGGGTTAATGAGCAGTTACGAAACTCTCACAGCAGATTCAAGGGCTCGGTGGGAACTCCTCAGCTGCGCCGTAAAATATGTTCTTGCCAGCAAGTCAAACCAAGCTTATGAGCCGGTTCAGCTCTCTGGGGGATCAGGTCAAGGTAGCAGTAATTTAATATAAGGACAGAAAAGCTGTCATCTGCCCCAAATTCCTCACAGATAAACTACCAGTTCAATGTTTGTGGGAATGACTCATTTTTCACTTTAGTGATTCCGTAATGCTTAATTTCTGAAAGGAAAGATGCCTTTAAAAAATAAAGAAACTGGAGTCTGGTTGACCAGGAACACCCTGCCTCCCAAGTGTGGTTCTTTGGTGCAGTCTCCCAGTCTGACTGAAAGCGTGGTGTTGTGGTTAAGAGTAGGTGGATTCTAATTTGGAGAACTGGGTTTGATTCCCCTTTCTTCCACCTGAGTGGCAAAGGCTTATCTGGCGAACCAGATGTGTTTTCGCACTCCTACATTCCTGCTCGGGGACCTTGGGCTGGTCACAGTTCTTTCAGAACTCTCTCAGCCCCACCTACCTCACAAGTTGTCTGTTGTGGGGAGAGGAAGGGAAAGGAGCGTGTAGGCCACCTTGAGTCTCCCTACAGGAGAGAAAGGTGGAATATAAATCCAAACTCTTCTTCTTCAAACTCTTCTAAAATATCCTCTAAAATCCTCTAAAATATCCTCAATTACCTTTGCTGTTAGGATACTTGATACCTGTACTTGACAGCACGTGTAGTGTAGTGTCCTCCTGCGTAGACTCAACTATTCTAAATCAACCAAAGTCCATGGGCTTGAAAAGGTGCATCTGGGGCTCCCAACACTGCCTCAGCAAACCCCGGGGTATTTGGTGGGCAGTGGCCGGGGACTGAGCCAAGTTTGGAGAGGATGTGATGTCACTTCTGGGTGACACTCGGGTGATGTCACTTCTGTGTGACACTCGGGGTCTTCACCACAGTGACCAGAGGAAATCTTTAGAGAGTTATTATCTGGAGTCCATTTTTTTCTCCCATAATCCCAGATTTTTTTTTTGTTGGGGGGGAAGCAGAGATTGGGGCTGAGGGCAGGTACATGGAAACCAAGGTTTAACTCTACTGAGGATGGCACTGAGCCATACATTAGGAGGTCACAAGCTCAAATCCTTCTTCTGCTATGAACTCACCAGGGGGCTGACAATCCTACTTAGATCTAATATCTTGGAAAGCAAAGTTCTCCATTGTAGGATTAGGCAAAATCCTCTATTGCGGAGTGTCTTCCTTCAGTGTTAGGACCTTCCGCTACTAGGAAAAGAGCGGTGTAATTGAAAGGGAAAAGGCCCTTAAGAAGCATGCTCCTCAAAGCGGGTTTGATTCCCCGCTCTGCTGCCTGAGCTGTAGAAGCTTATCTGGGGAATTCAGATTAGCCTGGGCACTCCCACACACGCCAGCTGGGTGCCCTTGGGCTAGTCACAGCTTCTCGGAGCTCTCTCAGCCCCACCCACCTCACAGGGTGTTTGTTGTGAGGGGGGAAGGGCAAGGAGATTGTAAGCCCCTTTGAGTCTCCAGCAGGAGAGAAAGGGGGGATATAAATCCAAACTCTTCTTCTCTTCTTCAGTGGAAGGTCACCTCTGCTATCAGTTAAGGAAGCCAAAGGGACACATAGTGTTCAAGTCATCGCGTGTGAAATCCTTAAAACTCTCCACAGACCTTGGCAAATAATAAGTGTCATTATTCATTTTCACTTGAAGTCATCCCTAATGGGGCCTATTATTAATACCGCTCAAATAGGTTTTCATATCACTGCTAGAAGCTGGATGTCGAGACCTAAAAGAAACTGGATACTTGGGTTGCCAACTCTGTGTTAAGAAATTCCTGGAGATTTTGGGGGTGGAGCCAGAGAAGTGCAGGGGTTGGGGAGGGGTGGGGCCTAAGCAGGGCATAATGCCACAGAGTCCGTCCTTTGAAGCATCCATTTCTCCAGGGCAACCGATCTCTGTCGTCTGGAGATCAGTTGTAATTCTGAGAGATCTCCAGACCCTACCTGGAGGCTGGCAACCATAATGAATGTAGAAAACCCGAACTATGCATTTTTATTTTCTGCTTCCTCCAATAAGTACAAGGCAGCACAATGTGGCTCATCTCCACTTTGCCTTAACCACAGAGCAAGCTAAGGGAGCATCATGGGCCAAAGGGCCTTCAGACCATTTCATGGCAATGTGTGGGATTTGAACGCGGATCTCCCAGGTCCTAGTCCAATACTCCAACTGCTACACCAGACATGAAAGACCAAAGGCCCCCTCCACATGAACCATCAGTGGCATGAATGTGCCTCTCTGCAATATGATCCCACAGAGCTATGCAAGATCCCACAGCTTCTCTGCAATATGATCCCATGGGGGGGGGGAGGAGATTGTAAGCCACTTTGAGTCTCTTTACAGGAGAGAAAAGAGGAATGTAAATCCAAACTCCTCCTCCTCCTCCTCCTCCTCCTCCTCCTCCTTCTTCTTCTTCTTCTTCTTCTTCTTCTTCTCTTCCTCCTCCTCCTCCTTCTTCTCTGTGCATAAATATTGGAAATACTATTAGAAATAAATATTAGAAATTCACAGTAGTAGTCACCACTGTGAGATTCTTTATCTATTCTATTATATCGCATCTTATAATATTGTTAAACATTATCACTGTTTACTAAATATTGTACATATCATCTAATAATTAACGCTAAGATTTATTAAGACAATTACCATTTAATGCTTCTTGTATCACTGTTCAATGCTCATAATGGTCACGATCATCGTGCATTGTTTATTGTTCATTATATCACTGCCAATAATATTACATATATGCTTAGTTTCCTCTTTTTCTTTTAAGGCAACTGTAAATGTTACAATATGGTTCCTATTCCTCTTAATTATCTGTTCTGTTTATGCATACAAAAATAAAATAAAAATAATTTGGAAAAACAATATTGGAAATACTTGGGCGAGGCCCACTGGAAGAGACCCTCCCATTCCACTTGGAGAAACCAAGTTGCATATTTCAACATACAACCCTATTTTCTTTGTGCAACCCTATTTTACAAACCCATTTCCCCTGTCTTCAACCCTATATTTTCACTTGTTGGCTAAGGGCCTGGCCCTGTCAGACAACAGGTTCTTCTTTGTACCTCAGGTTTCAGGATGCCATTTTATTGGGAGGGATGTTGTCTGTTTTCCATGAGGGAGGGATTTCCTTCAGTAATTTGTTTTGTTTCTATATGAAAAGGGAACTAGGCCTCCAGAACTCTGTCAGTAGTCATGAGACTGACTAATTCAACCACTTGGGAGCAGCAGTGGCGTAGGAGGTTTAGAGCTTGTGTATCTAATCTGGAGGAACCGGGTTTGATTCCCCGCTCTGCCACCTGAGCTGTGGAGGCTGATCTGGGGAATTCAGATTAGCCTGTACACTCCCACACACGCCAGCTGGGTGACCTTGGGCTAGTCACAGCTTCTCGGATCTCTCTCAGCCCCACCCACCTCACAGGGTGTTTGTTGTGAGGGGGGAAGGGCAAGGAGATTGCAAGCCCCTTTGAGTTTCCTGCAGGAGAGAAAGGGGGGATATAAATCCAAATTCTTCTTCTTCTTCTTCACTTGAGTTACCAGATTGCCCCTCAGTTTATTGGTCCTCCAAACACTTTCAAAGAAGCTGAGGAAATGTCATGGCTCGCTTTGAAGCCTTGCCACAAAAACGTGGTTATGTTCAGTTTGATGCATTTTCTGCAAAACGAATAATGCTGATTTGGGTGCTGTGTGGTTTCCGGGCTGTATGGCCGTGTTCTAGCAGCATTCTCTCCTGACGTTTCGCCTGCATCTGTGGCTGGCATCTTCAGAGGATCTCAATTGAATAATGCTGAGTTTAAAAAAACTTCTAAAATCAGAGGGAGAAGCCAGCAGAAGTTGTTTTTCCCCCTTTTTTAAATTAAATACCCACCATCAACCTCTCTCTGTGGGGAATCTGTCATAAGAATCACTCTGTGGTTTTTTACACTTTGGGTTATCTCTCTCCTCTTCTACCACTCTGTTTCAGGGAAATAACTCAGCTGCATACCAAACAGTGACGTGTTTTCTAAGCACAGTGTCACTGGAACATGATCGCAGCATCGTTTGTTAGGGTTCCCAAGTGGAGACAAAGGCAGAAAAGAGCCATAAATCTTCAGGTTAAATCCTTCCTTAGGGGAGATCAATAGGAGACATCTTTCTTTTCAGAGGCACACTAATTTCTTCTTGGAATGGGCAGAAGGAATGCTGAAAGCTTTGGTTACACAATTTTTAATAGAGAGTGACATGCCTTGGTGCCATCCGGGGAAACATATGTATAGAAATTTCTCCTGCTGATGCTGTGTTACAAAACCTAGAGCTATGAGACAAATTTGATAGAATCATAGAGTTGGAAGAGACCACAAGGGCCATCAAGCCCAACCCCCCTGCCATGCAGGAAGAAACAATCAAAGCACTCCCGACATATGTTCATCCAGCCTCTGTTTAAAAACCTCCAAAGAAGGAGACTCCACCACTCTCAGAGGCAGGGAATTCCACTGTCGAATAGCCCTGACAGTTAGAAAGTTGTTCCTAATGTTTAGGTGGAATCTCTTTTCCTGCACCTTGAATCCATTACTCCGTGTTCTGGTCTCTGAGGCTAATCCTGGTTAATCACTCATTCCAAGAAACAGTGGTTCCTTCTGAACAAGAAACAAACAGGTTAAATGAACCAATTTGCATGGCGGGTACAGGGGCCATCCGGGATCACTGGTATCCTGGCATCAGGATGCAACATGGTTCACACAGAAAATGCTGTATTACCCTACGAACCATGCATCTGAGAATCCCCCCACCCAAGAATCCCACATACACACTTACCAGCACAAAATGGCGGCTGCCTTGAGAATCCACTCTAACGGTGGACGTCTGGAGAATCCACCATAATGGTGGATGGGAAGGGGAGAAATAGAATGCTTCCTGCTTGCCGTAGTTTGCCCAGGCAAGCAGGATTGTCTGAAACCCAGGTTAAAGGGGGAAAGTCACTAATTTAGCCACTTTAATCTAGCCTGGGCTCAGCCAAACTTAACAGGTTAGAAGTGTTTGGGGGGTGGGGGTGTCTGTGGGAACCTCTCCCCTATAACTTCTTTTTTCACACCCCTGAACCTGTTCTGGTTGGCCTGTGCGGAATCACCCTTTGAGTAAAGAAGGAACCGCTGAGCTCTTGTTTTGTTATATAGCTGTATTGGAGGTATGAATATGAGGTGTCAGCAGATGTCGCTATGGGTTCCACGAAGAACTCCTCTACCTTATCACTACACCACTGGGAAGAACTCCTTATTTCCATCCTAATTTATGTATTTGTCTGGATATTTATTTTACAACTTTTCTTTCCAGTGGTGGCCCAAAGTGCCTTTCGCCCAGCTCCATTTTATTTTCACAACAATCCTGTGAGGTTGGTAAGACTGACAGAGATTGATTGGCCTAAGGTCATCCCGGGAGCTTCCATGGCCCTGCAGATTCAAGCTTGGTTCAGATCCTAGTCCAACGCTGTAACCACTACACCACACTGGCTATTGCAGGCAATTAGAAGGAATCTGCTACAGCCGAAACAGTGATATGAAGGCAGGATTAAGTATTCTCATTAAAAACATCAAGCTCATTAATGACGTTTTAGAATGCTTTAAAAAACCTTTTGATGTCAATACAAGGGAGGGCCGCATATGCCAACTGGAATCCTGCAAGCAAAAATTAACAGAGCAATTTAGTTTCCATTATTTATTCATTTACTGCATTTATACCCCACCTTTCTCTCCAACAGAGATCCAAAGTGGCTTACAACATTCCTCTCTTCTTCATTTTCCCACCAAAGGAAAAGGTATGGCACATTCATTCATCCATAGAATCGTAGGATTCATTCATTCATTCATTCATTCATTCATTCATTCATTCATTCATTCGGATTATTTCTATGCCACCTCTTCAGAGCTGTGCTCGAGGTGCTTACACTTAACGGCCTCACAAGCCATGAAAACACTAGTCCAGTGATGGCGAACCTTTTCGAGACCGAGTGCCCAAACTGCAACCCAAAACCCGCTTATTTATTGCAAAGTGCCAACATGGCAATTTAGCCTGAATACTGAGGTTTAGAAAAAACAGTTGGCTCCAAGGCATGCATTACTCGGGAGTAATTTTGGTGGTAGTCAGTGGCTTTGCTTTGAAGCAACCGTGCATCTCTTCCAACGGGTGAATCACGACCCTAGGACGGTTGACTCAGAAGCAAGCCCCATTGCCAGCAACCGAGCTTACTCCCAGGAAAAGGATTGCACTTTTGTTCTTTGCATGAAAATCAGTGGGGTTTAACAGCGCTTAACAGGGTTACCTACACTGTTTCCCCAAAACTTGGTCTTAGGTTTAATGCTAATAATCGAGCCCGGCGGCCCAGGCCAGCCTAGATTGCGGGGGGGGGGGCACTCTGTTTGCACGTGCCCACAGAGAAGGCTCTGAGTGCCACCTCTGGCACCCGTGCCATAGGTTCGCCACCACTGCACTAGTCCCTGGACATAAACAGCATAAAAGCTATCTATCCACAGAAGCCAAGCATTAAAAAGTGGATGATAAAAATCCCTAATTAAAAGCCCGGGTAAAAAGAGGTGTTTGAGCCTGGCAGGGAAACGAAAGCAAAGTCCTTGATAGTCCTGCCATTTGCATTCGAAGGCCAGCCCGGCGGGAGGTGCAGCTACTCAGACAAGCGTCTCATTGACAGGCAAGGTGTTAAACACTAAGAGATGGCGGAGATGGCGAGAGTAAATTAAAAGAGAGCACAAAGGAAGGTGTGAATGTGAATGGCAGGCAAGCCAAACCTCTCCTCAGCAAAGGAGGTTTCCAGTCAGTTTAGGCGCAATTAATTTGCTCTCCGCTGCATCCCTAGCTCTGCACGAACCTTGCCTTCAGGAAAGGAAAGGGTCTGATGCCCTTGGCGGTTAAGCATGACCGAAAGAATATCATTATGTATTGACTCACACTGAAAGCTTATTGTCCAGGAGGTCATTACATGTACTTGAAATTATATGCAAAATTAAACAGCCTAATGGACTAAACAACTTTAATGTCAGTCTGTTAATTGTTAACTCCTTACCACCATCACCACCAGGCGTGAGGCAGACAAACAGTTTCTTTCTGTAAAGAAAAAAATGTTTCCCTTATACTTCATCTATACCTTCCCGTTCTCTATGATGGGGACCCAAAGCAGTTTATGTTGTTTACCATCCCTCCATTTCTATCTTCATAACAACCCTTTTTGACTGAGATTATGGGCCATCCACACAGGCCAAGAAGGAGAGTTGGATTTATATCCCCACTTTCTCTCCTGTGAGGTGACTTGAAGAAGAAGAAGAAGAAGAAGAAGAAGAAGAAGAAGAAGAAGAAGAAGAAGAAGAAGAAGAAGAAGAAGAAGAAGAAGAAGAAGAAGAAGAAGAAGAAGAAGAAGAAGAAGAAGAAGAAGAAGAAGAAGAAGAGTTGGATTTATTTATATCCCCCTTTCTCTCATATAGGAGACTCAGTCACAAGCCTTTATTGGCATATAGGAGACTCAAAGGGGCTTACAAACTCCTTTCCCTTCCCCCCTCAGAACAAACACCCTGTGAGGTAGGTGGGACTGAGAGAGCTCTGAAGAACTGTGACTAGCCCAAGGTCACCCAACTGGCATGTGTTGGAGTGCACAGGCTAATCTGAATTCCCCAGATAAGCCTCCACAGTTCAGGCGGCAGAGCGGGGAATCAAACCCAGTTCCTCCAGATTAGAATGCACCTGCTCTTAAACACTATGCCACTGCTGCTCCCAGCTGGCATGTGTTGAAGTGCACAAGCTAATCAGGTTCACCAGATAAGCCTCCCCAGCTCAAATGGCAGAGCAGGGAATCTAACCCGGTTCTCCAGATTAGAGTGCACCTGCCCTTAACCATCCCAGCGTGGAACTCCCAATGCACATGCAGACCTGGGGAAAATGCGTGTGTAAAGTGCCCTCAAGTGACAGCTGACTCACAGCAACTGCAACAAGGCAAGTGACAAGCAGAGATGGTTTGCCATTACCTTCATCTGCAGAGTCTTCCATAGAGGTCTCCTGTCCAAGCACCAACCCGCCCCCCCTTAGCTTCCGAGGTCTAATGACCACACTGCCTTCCCTCCTGGGGCAACTGTAAGGCCCCTTCCGCACACAGAAAATAATGCATTTTCAAACCACTTTCAAAACTGTTTGCAAGTGATTTTGCTATTCCGCGCAGCTTCAAAGAGCACTGAAAGCAGTTTGAAAGTGCATTATTCTGCAAGTGCGGGATGAGCCTATCTTGTAGCACAACAACCTAAAATCAATTATTTCACATTCTATTTATTTGCATCATTTATGCTCTGTCTTTCTTGCTGAGACTCGAGGCAGATTCGAAAGTATATAAAAAAATCAATTCCAGCCAACGGTGAAGAAGATCTCCATCAGACAATGCAATTCCCTCCCAGAACTTTCCACCGAGCGCTCAAAAGCCATCAGCGTATATTTTTCCTTCCCTTTGGCTCGGAGGATTATCAAAACTGTATTAAGACGTCCGCGTTCTGAACCGCCTGCGTTGAACATATATAGGAGGAGGATTGCAGTATAGATTAATTGCTTACACAGTGGCCCCCTTTGAGGTTCCTTTATCTGTAACAATGGCTCTGGTGGAGCGTGCAGATTATCATTTAAAATTCATTAATTTTGAGGCGGGGGGAAAAGAAGAACAAAAGATCCCAGAGTTCATCCTCCGAGCAATTGTCTGTGATTGCAGCCACAGTTTCCCGCTCTGGTGATACAGCGGAGAACAAGGATGCTAGGTGAGATTACCGCTTATCTCACAATGAGTCACTTGCAGGACTATCTAATACCTCAGCGGGAGGCACGACGCATCATTGCCCAGAGGAGTCATAAACTGTGCTCCTGACCACAATGTCTCAGAGAAGCAGCCCGGTCTGTTTCCAGTAAATCTTAGGTGTACGTTGGTCATCAACAAAAATCCTTCCAGGGGTCACGAATTCCTCGTTTGAAAGTTGGAACGAGCTAACAGGCCATTTTCCCACCCAATGCTGATTGTCTTAATTCTGTTGGTTTTATTGCTTCCTTTGCATGGTGTGAACAAGTGGAACAGATTTTTTTTACACTGTTCCGGTAGCATTTAAGGAGCCCCGTGGCGCATAGGGGTAAGCTGCAATGCTGCAGTCAAAAGCTCTGCTCACAGGCTGAGCTCGATCCTGAGAGGAGTCGATTTCAGCTAGGCGGATCAAGGGCTTCTTCCGCACATGCAAAATAATGAACATAGGAACATAAGAACATAAGAACTAGCCTGCTGGATCAGACCAGAGTCCATCTAGTCCAGCTCTCTGCTACTCGCAGCGGCCCACCAGGTGCCTTTGGGAGCTCACATGCAGGAGGTGAAAGCAATGGCCTTCTGCTGCTGCTGCTGCTCCTGAGCACCTGGTCTGCTAAGGCATTTGCAATCTCAGATCAAAGAGGATCAAGATTGGGAGCCATAGATCGACTTCTCCTCCATAAATCTGTCCAAGCCCTTTTTAAAGCTATCCAGGTTAGTGGCCATCACCACCTCCTGTGGCAGCATATTCCAAACACCAATCATACATTGCGTGAAGAAGTGTTTCCTTTTATTAGTCCTAATTCTTCCCCCCAGCATTTTCAATGAATACCCCCTGGTTCTAGAATTGTGAGAAAGAGAGAGAAATTTCTCTCTGTCGACATTTTCTACCCCATGCATAATCTTATAGACTTCAATCATATCCCCCCTCAGACGTCTCCTCTCCAAACTAATGCACTTTCAATCCACTTTCACGATGGTTCAAAAGTGGATTTTGCTATTCCGCATAGTAAAATCCAGCTGCAAAGTGGGCAGTACTGGGAGTTTACCAGCCATAAGTGGGCAGAGAGCCAGCATGGCGTAGTGGTTACGAGTGGTGGACTCTAATCTGGAGAATCAGGTTTGTTTTCACACTCTTCCACATGAAGTCTGCTGGGTGGGCTAGTCACAGTTCTCTCAGAACTCTCTAAGCCCCACCTACCTCACGAGGTGTCTGTTGTGGGGAGAGGAAGAGAAGGAGTTTGTAAGCCATTCTGAGATTCCTTAGGGTTGAGAAAAATGAGGTATAACTCCAGAATTCTTCTCCTTCTCCTCCTCCCTCTCCTCCTCCCTCTCCTCCTCCTCCTCCTCCTCCTCCTCCACCACCACCACCACCACCTTCTTCTTCTTCAGCTGGTAAGTCTATTGAACCCCCAGACTGTTCAGGACTTCTTATGATATCGACAGCCCCATTTCACAACATTTCAATCAACACTGCAATTTCATCCCATAGCATAGAACGTTCTCGTGGACTCTTTGGTAGATTTTCCTCTTCTTCATGAAGTGCAAGAAGACAGATGCAGCAGCTTTTCAGCCAATTTCCATAATTTCATTAAACGCAGTGATAATTATGTGAAGCAGTCAAGACCCTTTGTCTAAGGGATGTCGTAATGGGCACAGAGACAAGGGAGCCTTCTATAAGGAAAGGAAAGAAAGAGTCTCGTTTCTACTTTGCTAATGAGGAAAGAGAAAAAGGTGGGTCGTAATCCCCCCCAAACCGGTCCCTTTATTGGCTGGCTGCAAAGGGGTACGTCCTTGAAACAAAACAAAAAGCTCCATATTTTGAATATATAAGATGAATTAGAGCAAACGGCAATCTCTATGAGTCACCGATAATTACAAAAATTGAAGGAGCCGAAAAATTACGTAATGTCGAAAACACAACAAAGGGCAGAATAGCTGATCAGAAGGCCATTTTCAAATTGGCAATGCAGCACAATTCCTTGATGTAATTCAAGGATGAAGAAGATAACCTTTTCATTGGTGGGAGTTTCTTGAGCTGGCACAAAGGTGTCATTTGCTATGAAGGTATCATTTGTTACGAAAGCCAAATATGAAAAAAAAAAGTGACTTGGTTGGCTGGGCCTGGGAGGGGGCTGCCTCGACTGTAGAGCCTTTAGCCTCAGCTGGGGAGCTGACCGCAGGATTGCAAGCCTGGAGAACAGAGTTTGATTCCCCACTCCTCCACCTGAGTGGCAGAGGCTTATCTGGTGAACCAGATGTGTTTCTGCACTCCTGCATTCCTGCTGGGTGACCTTGGGCTAGTCACAGTTCTCTCTGAACTCTCTCAGTCCCACCTACCTCACAAGATGTCTGTTGTGGGGAGAGGAAGGGAAAGGAGCTTGTAAGCCACCTTGAGTCTCCTTACAGGAGAGAAAGGAGAGTTCTTGGAAGAACTCTATAATTCCCAAAGCCTAAAGAAAGCCCAAAATATTATGAGACCCGTCTCATCCAGCACACTCTTTTTGAATTGTTACCATTTGGCAGACGATACAGGTCTATCAAAACTAGGACAAAGAGGCTTAGAGACAGCTTCTACTCTAGAGCTGTGGCGATGCTGAACTCCGTGACTTCGTGTTGATGTGTTTGGGGCTGTGTAGGGATGGGTGGAGGAAGGGGAAAGTGAGGATGGGGTATGAGTCTGAAATTGTGTGCATTGAAGAATGCTGCTGTAAAATTCGTTGTGCTTTGCTTTGCTTTGCTTTGCAAAAGGTGGGGTATAAATCCAAACTCCTACTCCTACTCCCCCCTTCTTCTTCTTCTTCTTCTTCTTCTTCTTCTTCTTCTTCTTCTTCTTCTTCTTCTTCTTCTTCTTCTTCTTCTTCTTCTTCTTCTTCTTCTTCTTCTTCTTCTTCTTCTTCGTCGTCGTCGTCGTCGTCTTCTTCAGCAGCACTGGGGAGGGTGTCACTGCCTCAGCTGGCAAGCCAGGTTAGTGGGTGGGGGGAGGAGTGACCTGACAAGTCAGACTTTGAGTGTGGGGTGGGTGGGTGCTTGCTCTGACCAGGAGTGTGCGGGGGGTGGGGGGTTGCCTTAGCTAGCTCATAGGCCTGAAAAGCCCTCTCAAGAGGCCAGATCTGGCTCCCAGGCTGCATTTTGGACAACCTTGGGTTAGTGTTTTGGTCCGTGATGTCCCAAAACGCTTACGTCCATTTGCATGCTGGCTGCAGCATATTTCCAACACCCTTGTACTGTACTGTGAGACTTCCAAGCCAATCCACAGCCCGGGGCAGCCAAGCCCGGCACCGCTACCACACCACCCTGCCTCTTCCAGAGAGCTTTCAGGCAGCGCAGGGAGGCAGAAAAAGCAGAAATCCTCCCTGGCTGCCCAAAAACCCGCCATGGGGCTGAATGGACTTACACCAACTTTGGGGAGGCATAAGACTGGGGTGTCGGTCACACTTGTGGTGTTAAAGCTCGGGTGGGAGCCAACTATTGTCAGCTCCACGCCCTATCAGCCTTCAATGCCAATGCAGCTCAGAATGCCAGCTTCCCTTCCAGGTCAGACTCTGCCAAGGTCTATAACAGGGGTCTGCAACCTGCGGCTCTCCAGATGTTCATGGACTACAATTCCCAACTGCCCCCACGCGCCTTCCCCACCCCTGACATGCCCCACCCTGTCCTGAAATGCCTCCAACACACCCCCTCTGACCCCGCCTCCCCATGTGACTGCAATGGTGCCACCCGGGACAAGCCACCCCAGATCTCCCCATTGCAGCTATACACCTGGTACAGAGGAAGGCAATGGCAAACCACCTGTGCCTCTCACTTGCCTTGAAAGCCCCCATAAATTGGTTGCAGCTTAATGGCGCTCATCTACACATGTAGGCAGACCCAAAGTCTCCCTACTCTGAGCTTTCCAACTCTGCCCCGCATTGGTGGCCAGGTGATGATGGGTTTAGTGAAGAATGGGTTCCGGGGGCATTCTCATTTTGGAGCCCTCCCACCAGCTTCCCACTGGCCCTACTTTCTGTTACTAGGGGAACAGGGTTGCCAACTAAGCTCTGAGAACCACCAAGAGTGTTTGGGGAAGTAGAGGACATCACTGACATTACGTGCACAGCACCAAGTTTCTGCCCTAGCACTGACAGCCAGGCTCAGCCAGTGGTAGGATCCAAAAATTTTAGTAACAGGTTCCCATGGTGGTGGGATTTAAACAGTGGCGTAGCGCTGATGGGGCTAGGTGGGGCACGACGGGGGCATGGCCAGGCATTCCGGGGGCGGAGCATTAATAATTTCTCTGTTACTGTAAAAAACTCTTACTGTAAAAAAAAAGTTCCTAATTTCCAGCTGGTATCTTTCTGTCCATAATTTAAACTCATTATAGCAAGTCCTATCGTCTACTGCCAACAGAAACAACTACTTCTCCTCTAATTGACTGCCTGTCAAATACTGAATACTTTCAAATACTTAATTTTGTTTCTAGAAATCAAAAGAAGGATACTTTCCTTAAACCAGGAACTTTACCATATTTCTAAAACATGTTTTTAAAACAGCCCAACAACAGGGAAAATTATCCCGTTTTCTACCTTCGCTAACCAGCCACATAGGAAACAACAGGACTTTATGAGTTTTGGACCTAATGGAATTTCTAACGGAAAAGCAGACCCAATGATTAACCCCCTCTCGGCACACACAAATAATTAGTAACCCACTCTCGGGAACTGGTGAGAACCTGCTGGATCCCACCTCTGGGCTCAGCCATCCAAGAAGAACCAGCCCAAACTCTCTCAGACCAGCCATAGCTGTGGGACCGAGTAGGCCTTATGTACCCTTAACCTCCTTCCTTCTCCATACTGAGACCTGCCAGGACCTAAAGGGAAGTCTGGAGGGTACACTGGCCCTGTTCTCACCTCAGAGATGCCTCACAATCGTTTGTTTTACAGCGACGAAGCCTCTGTGAGGAAATCTGGCTTATAAATAAAAACAATAAAATACCCTATTGATGTGGTTTTCCTGGCGGGAACGGTAACCACAGGGGGGCAGGATATATCTGCAAGCTCCCAGAACATGAGTTCACTGGGTCGTGGACTTTTTTGGAATGTCAGAGTCCTTTTTGTCCTTATTGGCACCAGACCCAAACCTTAACCACAAGACCCCTTTTGTTCTCGAAAGAACTCCAGGTTTGTTAGATGCGGCCTCGATTCTCATTGTTCTTTTACTCCGGGAACTCAAGGGTTAAACTTCGATCCTCATACCGAATCATCTTGGCTGGTGATAATGCATTAATTCCCGGAGTTGCAGTGTGATTTCACAATACTCGGGGCTTTGATATTAACCAGCGCTGCGCTGAGTTTTTCATTAGGTTCTGTTTACAATGCTGGAAGATTTGGGGAGAGAGCGACTATGAATGTGGAAGGGGGGGAAATTCTACCTCCAACTCATTTTGTGTGTGTTTCCCGTGATTGCTTCCCCCCTCTGGTGTTACTCTGACAAATTTATTTTCATTTCAATGAGGTTCCTTATTTTCAAAAGCGCTTTCTATCTTGAATCGGTGTCCTTCGGATGAGAGGCTCTTCCGCTTCTTATGGTGAGTCATAGAAGCAACAGTTCCCAATACTGGGATATTTGGCTAACGTAAAAGAGTTGGCCCAGTCACACAAGCGTCACATTAAGGGCAGCGAATAAATCTTCCGAGAAGTATATTGCACAAAGTAAAACAGATATTTATTACAGTAGATTCTGTTCACATTCATCTCCCCAGAAGTATATTGCGACACGTAAAACAGATATTCATTCCATTAGATTCTGTTCACGTTCAGGTGGCAGTTGAAAGGAAGAAAGGGAAACTTAATTTAAAGAGTACTTTTTTCCTATCTTGAGTGGCAAAGCTGATCTGGCATCACATGTGTGGGAGGACGAGGCATTATTTTAACAGGAGAGATCTGCAAAGATGAGTGACTCCATGAAGAGCCACGTGAAGAGCTGGAAGAACAAAACACACTCACAGACGAGGGGTCAGATAAAGACAAAGAGAGGTAAAGACAAAGAGAGAAATATTCCATTCAAAGAGGCCACAATTATACACACTCAGGTCCCTTCCGCACATGCAGAATAATGCACTTTCAATCCACTTTCACAATTGTTTGCAAGTGGATTTTGCTATTCTGCACAGTAAAATCCAGCTGCAAAGTACATTGAAAGTGGATTGAAAGTGCATTATTCTGCATGTGCAGGAGGGGCCCTAGAGTGAAGTAGTTCATCCCCCCCCCCGCCCCCGCCCCCGCTCCCCCACACACACACACAAATGTCCAGGCATGCTGAGTCGTTCACTCTAAGGAATATAAAGAACACTGAGTTCCAGAGGGGATCAAAAACTATACTGAACACCCAAATCCTTGTGTGTGTGTGGGGGGGAGTATTTTCTTGGCAGCCAGGATGGCACAGCCAAGCCGCCTCCATAGAGGAATGGGGAGTTACAACCAGGAAAGAGAAAACACAACATTCAGAAAAGGACCCAAACTCACCATTACAGTTGCATGGGGTACACATGCAGTTTTGCTGGTGTTAAATTGCTGGCAGCAAAAGGGGCGTTACTGAGCTGAAAGCTCTCAGGAGCCAGTCAGCTCCCCCCACCCCCGGGAACACTCTGGGACCACCCCAGAGCCCACTGGTCCACTGTTTCAACAAGTTGAGATTCTAACCCATAGGTGTCAAACTCGCAGCCCTCCAGATGTTATGCACTACAGTTCCCATCATCCCCTGCCAGCATCAAGCCAGCATCAAGCTGTTGGGAACTGTAGTCCAGAACATCTGGAGGGCCGCGAGTTTGACACCTGTGTTCTAACCCCTTTCAGAACACCCATGCATACCAGCAGCCCAGAAAAATTGTGTACTATTATTATTATTATTATTATTATTATTATTATTATTATTATTATTATTATTATTATTATTATTATTATTATTATTATTATTATTATTATTATTATTTAGATTTAATATACCGCCCTATCCCCGGAGGGCTCAGGGCGGTGCACAATGTAAAGTATCATATATAAAAACATAAATACAATATAAACAGCAATTATAACCTAAAACAGCGTCCCACGAAACCCTTACATAACCCTCCTAAAAAGAAATAAAGAGAGAATAATGGGTCCCGATGATGTTAGGGACCCATAGGAAGCAGAGGGGAGGGAGCTGGGGCACTATTAGCAGCATGTACTACCCATAATACTCCTGACACATATACTCCTGACACTATTAGCAGCATGTACTACCCATAATACTCCTGACACATATACTGAAATAAAATAAATGCGATCCCTGTGCTGCTGGAATAGGAGCAGTGCTGCATAGTTTGGCATCAGTACACGTAAACCAGTGATCAGTTTGTGCATGCCACATGGAAAATATGGACATTATCTTATGGACAATGTTCATACAACATTCCAGCTGTGCACATCAAGAGGATATATACATGATCGCTAGCCTCCTGGCAGAAGCATAGCTGGGCAGGAGTGCACCCAGGGTGCACTCCGTGTTTTCTACCCACTGCAGTCCTGTCCCTCCCCTCCCCCCCCCACTTACCTTTTCCTGCTGGCAGAAAACAGCTTTCTGCCGGCTGAAAATGGCCCAGGTTGGTAGGGCAGGGCCAGGTCTGGCGGGGCAGGGCAAGGGAGTAATTTTTGCACCCCCAGGCGTGTGCTTGATGCAATGAGCACCCCCCTATCCTCTTGTAGTTCTGCCATTGCCTCCTGATATGTGTGGACATAATGTCTAAAAAGGGTTTCTGTTTAGCCGCCATAGCCAATAACTGTTGACTGATGTATCCTCCAAGCATTTCCATCTTTTAAAAAGACCACCTAAACGAATGTTCATCACCACATAGATAAACACAGAGGTGGGATCCAGCAGGTTCTCACCAGTTCCCGAGAGTGGGTTACTAATTATTTGTGTGTGCCGAGAGGGGGTTACTAATTGGGTCCACTTTTCCATCTCCACGTCCTTGCCTCCCCGAGAGGCATACTGCCTTTGAACATGAAGGTTCCATATAGCAATTGCGACTAATAATGTAACTCCTTGAACTGGGTTAATCCCTTTCAGGTTCTGCAATTCATTGATTCTCAGCCTTTCGTACCTTTCATCTCACCAGTCTCTACCAAAGAACCTGTGTGTTTCACCATTGCTGTGTTCAGATTTGTGAGTTGGGGCATTTTCTATAATGTGATGATGATTTAGAAATGACCTGGTGCAAAAAAAATTTTGGGTTCGTGGTGGGGTGGCTGCCCATGGGGGGGGGGCATCAGGTTTTGCCCAGGGCTCAGGTTTGCCTAGGTATGCCTCTGCCCCCTTTGCTGAGGGGGGGCTGGTGAGGGAACCTGTAACGAACATTTTTGGATCCCACCACTGGATAAACATGATGCTGAATTCCAATTAAAACACAAGGGATTGATGCTAAACACTTTATATCAGCCCAACCTGTGGCCAATGACTGAAAGGAAGCAAAATAAATCTAACCAATAGATTTATACGTTTTCCATGAAAAGAAAGGTTTGCATCGGAAACCTATGATGACCCTGTAGGATTTTCGAGGCAGGAAACGAGCAGAGGCGGTTTGCCTTTGCCTATCTCTGCAAAGCAACCCTGAATTTCCTTGGTGGTCCAAATACTAACAAGGGTCATCTGCGTTCAGCTACTGAGATATGACAAGACTGGACTAGCCTGGGTGGTCAAATTCAGGGCAGGATTGTGAAGAGCCATTTCATTCCTTTGGAACAAATCACAACGTTTTCATATCTGCTCAATTGGTGCATGTTTTTGCCTGGTAAAACTTGGAGCAAATACCTGATAAGGATCCCCGTGTGAAATGACTCCATTGTATAAAGTCATTACAATCTCATTATGTTAATTTAAGGCCTTTTAATTAATTGTTCGATGATGCACAATAGTAAATAGCGAGCTTTTGTAATTAGATGCCAGGGAAGTGTTGAAAATAGTCTCCTGAGCTTGCTTCTCAAAAGATAAATTCTAGCGTTTGGTCCAAAGAGTAATGAAATCTGTTCATACTTTTAGGTATTTTTCTCAGAGGGTGGTCCCCAAATCTATTCATGTATGACACTGTGTCAAGCCTTTTATATATCACTGAAGCCATTACCTCTGCAACCAATTATGATGGCACAACCCCATGTAAAGAAAACAGAAGCATTTGCCCACAACTGGAATTCAACTGGATCTCTAGACTAAATCTTCTACTATGCCAATTTCTGCCAATTACTTCTGCCAATTGCAATAGCCCAGGATAGCCTGATCTCAAAATATTGCTGAACCAGGGTTGCCCCTGGCTACTATTTGGATGGGAGACCTCTATGTAATACCAGGGTCACGATATGGAGGCTAGTATTTGGATGGGAGACCTCTATGTAATACCAGGGTCATGATATGGAGGCTAGTATTTGGATGGGAGACCTCTATGTAATACCAGGGTCACGATATGGAGGCTAGTATTTGGATGGGAAACCTCTATGTAATACCAGGGTCACCATATGGAGGCCAGTATTTGGATGGGAGACCTCTATGTAATACCAGGGTCATGATATGGAGGCTAGTATTTGGATGGGAGACCTCTATGTAATACCAGGGTCACGATATGGAGGCAGGCAATGGGAAACCACCTTTGAACATCTCTTACCTTGAAAACCCAATGGGGTCGACATAACTCAACTGTGACTTGACAGCAAAAGAAGAAGACTTCTGATTTGCCCCTCATGCCACCGGATCCAACACTTCTTTTCGAAATTTCATCTGAACCCAAATTTGGCATCAGTTTGATGTTTCTGCCAAAACAGGTGAGTAATTTCTAAAGAAGAGATCTTGAAGACACGTACAAAAATCTCTCCAAGGAGGTTAACACATCCTTATCTCAGCTAGTACAGAGAAAGGATAGGTGCCAACAAGCATTGATATCTCACAGTAGCGAACTCTGATCTAGTGAAACGGGTTTGTTTCCTCAATTCTCAACATGAAGCCTGCTGGGTGACCTTGGGCCAGTCAGAGTTCTCTCAGAACTCTCTCAGCCCTGCCAACCCTACAAGGTGACTGTTGTAGGGAGAAGAGATTGTGATTGTAAGCAGCTTTGGGGCTCCGTAAGGTAGAGAAAAGCTGAGTATAAAAACAACTCCTACTCCTACTCCTACTCCTACTCCTACTCCTCTTCTTCTTCTTCTTCTTCTTCTTCTTCTTCTTCTTCTTCTTCTTCTTCTTCTTCTTCTTCTTCTTCTTCTTCTTCTTCTTCTTCTTCTTCTTCTCCTTCTCCTTCTCCTTCTCCTTCTCCTTCTCCTTCTCCTCCTCCTGTATGAAAGTGCCAGCAAATGATTCCTCTGGGAGGCACTAGTAGTACCATGGCACACGATTCCTTAATGGAAACATCTCATCAGTGGGAAACAGTAGCATTCTTATCAAGGTACCATATATCATCCCCAAAACCTGTCCTGGCTAACGACTAATGTAGTTTATGTTACCGGTTACGGACCAATTACTGCCAGTCATTTTACATTGCGAAGATTATAAGTTTCAGGCTCTTTGGAATAACAGAAATCCAATTTGGCAGGAGCTGGGGAGGTGTAGAAATGTTATCTTCTACTCAGTGTTTACTTAGCAATAGCACAGTGTGAAACTCCTGATCTCCTCCACAGCTGCCATTGCAGCTGTCCTCTCGCAAACCACCAGTCTTTATTTAGCTGGATATTACGGCAGTAACATTTCATTATAGTTGTACTCGAAAGGAGTCATAGTCCATTGGTTTTATTGAAGCTTACTTCTCGCTAACTTCCATTTCAGTCAAAGGGACAGCTGTTTTAATATCTCCTTGGTGAAACATCTAAAGGGCTTTTTGAAGTGTTAATTAACTTGGGGGGAAGTGTCTTTAACAAGCACTTTTGTTTTTATAAATGCCATGATGTTCAATCGGGCCTCAGTGTTGATGTTGGAGCCTGAAATTAATACAACTGAGCAAGGGGAGGGCTTAACATTCACCTCATCATCCGGGTAAGAAGGTCTTGGCCAGAGGTGGGATCCAGCAGGTTCTCACAGGTTCCCGAGAGTAGGGTACTAATTATTTGTGTGTGCCGAGAGGGGGTTACTAATGGGTGATTTTGCCACGTGATTTTTGCCTTAGTTATGCCCCTCCTCTCAGCAGTAGCGCGCAGACCTTGAAGCAGTCTAGCAGGAGGTGCACCGGCGTGCGTGGCAGCCTGCGCCTGCGTGCATTCGTTTCCCGCCCAAGGACCGGCGCAGCGGCTGCGTCCTTGCCACAGCCCCGCCCAGGAACGCCCCACCCCCGGAATGCCCGGCCATGCCCCCATCGTGCCCCACCCAGCCCCATTGGCACTACGCCACAGTTTGAATCCCACCACCATGGGAACCTGTTACTAACATTTTTGGATCCCACCACTGGTCTTGGCTGAATCAGTGGGCAAAAGACAAAGAGGAAAAGCTGGGACATGGTGCATATGTGAAACCACCCCTACCTTTGCTAATGGGTATCATCTTATATACAGCATGGGTAGAGATGAGAACCAGTGTGGTGCAGAGGCTAAGAGCAGCAGACTCTAATTTGGAGAATGAGGTTTGATTCCCCACTCCACTCCTCTGCATGAAGCCTGTTGGGTGACCTTGAGCTGGTCAAAGTTCTCTTCAACCTCTCAGCCCATGTGGAGGTAAGCAACTGCAAACCACCTCCGAACGTCTCTTGCCTTGAAAACTCTATGGTGTCGCCATAAGTCAGCTATGACTTGATCTCTGTCACACACATGTAGTAATGAGACCAACTTTCGAAAGTTGATTTGGCTCATAAGAAGTCCATCTGTTCCAGCATCCTGCTGGCCTGTTGTAGTTGAGAGCAGTGGACTCTAACCTGGACAACTGGATTTGTTTCCCCACATCTACACATGAAGAATGCTGGGTCACCTTGGGCCAACCACAGTTCGTTCAAAAATCTCTCAGCCCCACCAACCTCACAAAGTTTCTGTTGTGGGCAGAGGAAGTAAAGGCAATTATAAGCTAAGGCCTGGGCTTCTGCTGCAGTGTTTGGCCAAGCTTGGGCATGCCTTGGCCTGCCTTCCAGGCCTCTTCTGCTGCCATAGGGCCTTTGAAGAGCAGACAACTTCTGGTCCAGGGCAGGGCACCTCACTGTGAGCTGCTTTGCCCCTCAGGGTCTGTCCGCTACCACCTGCCACCCTGTGCACCCCTAGAACCTAAGTCTTTCTCCTGGGGCTTCTCCCAGTTTGGGCGAGAGTCTTTGGGTGCAGTCCCCGAAACGTGTTGATGGCCACAGGTTGGCCTTATAGCTGCTGTCACATCCATTTGGGCTCTGAGGTTCCAATATCAGAGGCGGTGTGAGGGGGAACTGCACCCAAGCCGTGCACATGCCCTGTGTCCCTACCACGGCACTGTCCGCCCTGGAACGCCCTGCCACGCCCCCTCTGTGCACGCCCTGGCCACACACCCTCCGCTGCTCCACCCAGGGCTTCGTGCCCAGTTGTGGGATCCAAATTTTTTTGTAACAGGTTCCCATGGTGGTGGGATTCAAACTGTGGCGTAGCACCAATGGGGCTGGGCGGGGCATGATGGGGGCCTGGCCGGGCATTCTGGGGCGGGGCATTGCTGGGCGGGGCTGTGGCAAGGACACAGCCTCTGCGCCGGTCCTTGGGCGGGAAACGAATTCACGCAGGCGCAGGCTGCCACGCACACCGGTGCACCTCCTGCTAGACTGCTTCAAGTTCTGCACGCTACTGCTGAGTGGAGGGCCGTAACTAAGGCAAAAATCACGTGGCAAAATCACCAATTAGTAACCCCCTCTCGGCACAGACAAATAATTAGTACCCTACTCTCGGGAACCTGTGAGAACCTGCTAGATCCCACCTCTGTTCGTGCCCCACCTGGCCCTGTTGGCGCTACGCCACTGGGTTCCATTATTTGGGAGGGATACACAAGGTGGCTCCAAAGTATGAAAGCACTGCAGAAAAGCCAAGATAGGCATTTGAAGGAGATACATAGTCTCCACACACAAAAAAATCCCTTGCTATTGCTTGCATGTTGTGATATGACCTTGGTCTTTTCCCGTAATTTTTTTTTATTATCATATAAACTAGAATGATATAAAGCTTGTCTAAGGTCTTTGAGCACAGCCTATCAAGCAGATGTGGCCACCGACTCTTCGCATTAAAACTCGCCATGATTAATTTCATCTGTAATGAAGTTTTATAAGAAACTTACCAGCCAACCCGGTTTATCGCCAGTGTTATCAAATCTTTGTTAGCGTCACCGAAGGAGTTTCAGGATATAAATCTTCCGAGAAAGAGATAAAACAAACAAATCATCATAACGTGGGATTAGGCAAGGATCCCGGCTCCAGGGTGTATAGAGTCATCTTGTAGATAAACACAGGAGGCTAATATAAAATATGCCAACCATTTATTGGAAAACTTATATTACGAGGGATGAGCTAACCTGATGTGGGTGTGACCCAAAAGATCTTGAATGCGGTTAAAGCATAAACTCTCTGGAGGGTCTTCTAAATCAATTTTCCCCAGAGCACAATAGCAACACTGAACCGTTTCTACCACTGACCTTGATGTAGCTGGGTCCGGTGCAAACTCTGTGTCTTTCCACTCACTCACTCCCCTCGGCGGCCATGCTTCCTGCCCCTTGCCAAGCCTCATTATTATTGAAGATTTCTCTTAGTGAAACAGGTGTAGGCCGGAGATTGTCTCCCTTCAAACTGAAATGAGCCTGAGAAACTACACTTCCCATGAGACCTTGGGGCTCACAAGGTCTCCTGGGAAGTGTAGTTCCCAGCAGGTTGTTTTCAGCCTGAAGTGAACAGGCCGCTTCTCTAGCCTGCACTGTTTCACTAAGGTAAGTGTGGGGGAAGGGGTGCCATGGGGGTAGGGCGCTGCAGGGGGTGGGGGCAATTTTCGCCCTCCAGGCACACGCCTGGTGCAACGCGCACCCCCCATCCCCTGGTAGCTCCACCTCTGCCTTGACGTACCCGTTCCTAGAAAGGGTCACCTATGAAAAAGGTCAGAATTTCTTCATGCTGAGGGGGTCCCCAAGTTTTTATTACAAACTTAAATGAAAATGCACAAACGTTTCCAAGTACCCTGTTTCCCCTAATATAAGACATCCCCGAAAAATAAGACATAGTAGAGGTTTTGCTGAAGTGCGAAATATAAGGCATCCCCCGAAAGTAAGACATAGCAAAGTTTTTGTTTGGAAGCATGCCCGACGAACAGAACACAGGAAAAATAAGACATCCCCCGAAAATAAGACATAGCACATCTTTGGGAGCAAAAATTAATATAAGACACTGTCTTATATTCGGGGAAACACGGTATGTAACAAACCAGCCATATTTGTGGCTGGCGGTTTCCTTGTGGACTTTTCTATTTATTTGCATTTTTGTTATCATTTTTACAAAATGAGCCTTGAAGTTTCATTACGAGGTTGGCACTGAGTCTAGATTTCCAGCTAGCTTGTTCTTGTATAGATGGCTGGGTTTGTTCCAGACTTGTAAACTTTGGTGCATTTTCATTTAAGTTTGTAATGAAATGTATAAGTAAAAAAGTCTGTTACGATTGCACTCCAGTTGGAGGCTTTATTTTGTCAGCATTAAGCTGTAGCCCTGTGGTACAATATTGTTCTTTACTACCTTTAAGTTCATAGAATCAGCATTGCTGTCAGGGGGCCACTTAGCCTCTGCTTAAAAACCTCCCGAGAAGGAGAGCTCACCACCTCCCAAGGATGTCTGTTCCACAGAGGAACTGCTCAAGCTGTCACGTTTTTTTTCCTTATGTTGAGCCAAAAACTCTTTTGGTTTAATTTCAGCCTGTTCTGGTCTGACCTTCTGGGACAACAGAAAATGACTCCACTCCATGCTCTACGTGACAGCCCTTCAAATACTTGAAGATGGCCATCATGTCACCTCTCAGTCATCTCCTCCCCAGACTAACCCAGCTCCTTCAACTTTTCTTCACAGAACTTGGATTCCAGATCCCTTTGCTCTCCTCTGGACATGTTCCAGCTTGCAGACATCTTTCTTACACGGCGGTGCCCAAAATTGAACACGATGCTCCATGTGGGGTCTAACCAGAAGAAGAAGAAGAAGAAGAGTTTGGATTTATATCCCCCCTTTCTCTCCTGTAGGAGATTCAAAGGGGCTTACAATCTCCTTGCCCTTCCCCCCTCACAACAAACACCCTGTGAGGTAGGTGGGGCTGAGAGAGCTCCAAGAAGCTGTGACTAGCCCAAGGTCACCCAGCTGGCATGTGTGGGAGTGCACAGGCTAATCTGAATTCCCCAGATAAGCCTCCACAGCTCAGGCGGCAGAGCTGGGAATCAAACCCAGTTCCTTCAGATCAGAGTGCACCTGCTCTTAGCCACTACGCCATTATTTTATGAGATCTAAACATTGTACTTCTGTCGATGCCGCCCAAACGGCATTTGCCTTTTCAGCTACCGAAGTCAAAGAATGTTCATTGTCCTCTGCTGAAAATTAAAGGAAAATGGAGTGGGCGATTTGGTTGAATCAGTAACTGACTGAAGAATATTGGGTGGATCACTGAATAGCATGCACCTCCTTTATTCCTCGGTCTCCCACTCCAAGATATTTTTTTAAAAAAAAAATTAAGTTTAAATATTTGCAGGGACATCATGCTGAAGACAGAGGTCGGTTCCCCACTTCAAAAGTGAAAGTAGAGGGGACCCCTGCTCCGTGTTCGGCGCGCGGTTTCAAAAAGGTGTACTTCCGACCAGGGGTGGGAGGAGCGGCAGAATCGGGGTGACTGCGTTGTCACTGCTGGTGTAGTGGGGAGTGCTGCAGGACCCCGGGGTATTTGCCCTGAGGAGCGCGCATCTAATGGTGGGTGGGGAATCGACCGGAGCAAGCTTGCTTTGGCCCCTTCTGCATGTGCAGAATAATGCAGTTTCAATCCACTTTCACAAGTTACTGTCGAAGGCTTTCACGGTCGGAATCACTGGGGTGCTGTGTGGTTTCCGGGCTGTATGGCCGTGTTCTGGCAGCATTCTCTCCTGACGTTTCACCTGCATCTGTGGCTGGCATCTTCAGAGGATCTCAGCCACAGATGCAGAGATGCCAGCCACAGAGGCAGACGAAACGTCAGGAGAGAATGCTGCTAGAACACTTTCACAATTGTTTGCAAGTGGATTTTGCTATTTCGCACAGTAAAATCTAACTGCAAAGTGCATCAGAAGTGGAATGAAACTGAATTATTCAGCATGTGCGGAAGGGGCTTTTATGCTGCTCCTGAGACTAGGATATGGAGTTTGTAGTAGCAGAATAAAGAGGGGAATAGCATCTGACCAAGAAGTAACATAACTTTTTGGTTATGCTTTAGAAGTCCTCCAAAAACACCCTTTTCACTCACACTAATTTTAATAGTACTACTTTCTTATATGTTTTTCTATAGTAAAAACTATAGAGATTTTTGAGAGATTCCGAGAGTGTCATCCAGAAGCAGACTTTCAGGCCTACAGGTGGTAAGGTTGTCAGTCTCTGGGTGGTGGCTGTAGGTCTGGCAATACAGTTGGTCTCCGGGTTACAGAGGGCCTTTCCCCACTCTTTTCCATCCCCCCTATGCCGCGCGTTGCTCTCAGCGTGCGGCATCCCAGGCGAGCGCCTGGGCGTCCCCACGACCCCGCACTCTGCGTGGGGTCATCAAAAGGCACCCTTAAGAGGAGCGCCTGGGATGCCGCGCGCTGAGGGGGCGCGACAGCGGCAGCGTCGGGGCGGCTGCACTGTCGCCGCCCCTGTCGTGGGGAGTGCCGGGGGACCCCGCGCTACTCTCCTCAAGTAGCGCGGGGCTTAAGGTAAGTGGGGAAAGGCCCAGAGTCCAGCTCACCTGGAGAAAATTGATCCCTTAGAAGAGGAAGCGTTGAAGAATAAGAGTTGTTTTTTATCCCCACTTTTCTTTATCTTTAAGGATTCTCGAAGTAGCTTACAATCACCTTCCCTTCCCTACAACAGACAGCTTGTGAGGTAGATGAGGCTGAGAGAGATCTGTGACCAGCCCAAGTTCACTTGAGAGCTATGACTAGCCCAAGATCGTCTCCATGGCCCCTTCCGCACATGCAAAATAATGCACTTTCAATCCACTTTCACAGTTGTTTGCAAGTGGATTTTGCTATTCCGCACAGTGAAATCCAGCTGCTAAGTGCATTGAAAGTGGACTGAAAGTTCATTATTCTGCATGTGCAGAAGGGGCCTATGGCACTGTATCCCACTCACCTTCCGCTTCCTAGGTTCCCCACACTCCCTAGACTCCACCCCAAAATCTTCAGAAATTTCCAAACCCAGAGTTGGCAACCCTAGCAGGCAGAAAGCTGGCACCCCTAACCAAGATGCACAAGGCGACGTACATGCCCGTGCAAGATGAATCATGTTAATAGCACCATTCCACAATTTAGATTCCAATTGGAAAATATACAGGCCTGCTAGGATTTGGCTCAGCAGCACATTTGCAGGGAATAAAATGCGCTATCCACGCCCCCCTCATTTTATACTCTGGTTCTGGCAAACCACCAACGGGCTCTGGGCGGGCTCCAAAAAAGCAGCTCAATCATAAAACCAAACAGCAGAGAGGGGAATTGCTTCTTCTCAAAACAAGCATGCATCTACCGATCCCTCTGACGTTATCGAGTACGTTTAAATAAACATTTCGTAAGGCCTGCTATTAAATTTGATTACTGCCCTACTGAGTCCCGCAGCCGGTTGGGCTGTTTTGGATAGCAGATAAACCAACAATTGACTGGAACAGGCAAAAATGAAGAACCCAATAGGAAGGTGGGTTCCAAAAGGAAAGGTATCTGTGTATCGCAGGTAGAGCAATGGGGACTATTCCCATTTTGTTTTTCAAGGCAGAAGTGCAGGTTTTAGCAGTGGTGGGATCCAAAAAATTTAGTAACAGGTTCCCATGGTGGTGGGATTCAAACTGTGGCGTGGCACCAATGGGGCTGGGTGGGGCGCGACGGGGGCATGGCCGGGCATTCCAGGGGCGGGGCATTCCTGGGCGGGGCTGTGGCAAGGACGCAGCCGCTGTGCCGGTCCTTGGGTGGGAAACGAATGCACGCAGGCGCAGGCTGCCACGCACGCTGGTGCACCTCCTGCTAGACTGCTTCAAGTTCTGCGAGCTACTGCTGAGAGGAGGGGCATAACTAAGGCAAAAATCACGTGGCAAAATCACCCATTAGTAACCCCCTCTCGGCACACACAAATAATTAGTAACCTACTCTCAGGAACCTGTGAGAACCTGCTGGATCCCACCTCTGGGTTTTAGTGGATGAGAGGCGTGTCTTCCAAATCTGTTGGTGATTACCTTAATTCTACCTCTGTTGGTGACTACTTACAGCTGTTCATTGTTTCTTCTACTGCCTCAGGAATATTAGCTCCTGTTATGTTTCAGCCACAAATTGGCTTCTAAAAGAATTTGGCTTCACAGGAATCAGGTTCACAAATAACAAGTGAAAGGAAGAATGACCTTACAATTGAAGACAGAAACAGTATTCCATCCACTGGCGGCCTATAAAACAAATAAAGTAAAATAAATACTGAGTTTTCTCTGCAGGATGTACATCTAGCACAGTGGAAGGAGGTGTGATTGCAGCCTATCAGGGATCCTGTACTGATGACATCCAGGTTCAAAACTCAAGTTTAGCTTTAAACAAATCGGAAGTCAAGTCATCACACTGGTACAATGTTGGATTGCCAACCTCCAGGTGGTGGCTGGAGATCTTTTGGGATTACTTCTGGTCTCCAGGCAACAGTGAGTTGTTCCCCAGGAGAAAATGGCTACTCTGGAAGAAGGACTGTATGGTGTTATGGTTGCCCTACCTAGAACCATCCCCTCCCTAAAACCCACTCTCCTAGGCTCAACCTTCAAATCTACAGGTATTTCCAAACAGAGGCCCTTTCCGCACATGTAGAATAATGCTCTTCCAAACAGAGGTGGGATCCAGCAGGTTCTCACCAGTTCCCGAGAGTGGGTTACTAATTATTGGTGTGTGCCGAGAGGGGGTTACTAATTGGGTCTGCTTTTCCATGCCTCCCCGAGAGGCATCCTGCCTTTGACCGTGAAGGTTCCATATAGCAATTGCGACTAATAATGTAACTCCCTGAACTGGGTTAATCCCTTTCAGGTTCTGCAATTCATTGATTCTCAGCCTTTCATACCTTTGATCTCACCAGTCCCTATCAAAGAACCTGTGTGTTTCACCATTGCTGTGTTCAGATTTGTGAGTTGGGGCATTTTCTATAATGATTTGTGAGTTGGGGCATCATCTATAATGTGATGATGATTTAGAAATGACCTGGTGCAAAACAATTGGGGGGGGGTTGTGGTGGGGTAGCTGCCCATGGGGGGGCATCCAACTCAGGGTTTGCCCAGGGCTCAGGTTTGCCTAGGTATGCCTCTGCCCCCTTTGCTGAGAGGAGGGGCTGGCGAGGGAACCTGTTACTAAAATTTTTGGATCCCACCACTGCTTCCAATCCACTTTCACCACTGTTTGCAAGTGGATTTTGCTGTTCTGCACAGTAAAATCCAGCTTTAAAGTGCATTGGAAGTGGATTGAAAGTGTGTTATTCTGCATGTGCGGAAGGGGCCCTAGAGCTGGCAACTCTATTTGGCAATAGCCCTCCCCAGGGAACAGTATACTATGGATGCCCTTTCCCTGGTCAGGATGGGGTATCCCGTACCCCAAGCTCCCACTGCCCACCGCAATGTCAAAATTTTGAAAATGCCATGCAGCCACATTCCCTGCTATATCACTTTCAGGGGCACGACATGTAGCACTAGGAATCACCAGGAACTCTATGGTTTTACCACTTTTCCATGGAAGTGATGTCAGTATGTCTGTGATGCCACCCCTGCACCACGTGCCCACCCCCAACCCTCCCGCTGGTTGCCCAGGGTTCCTACTTTGAACCCAAAGGACCTGTTCTACTATCATTGCTAAAGTCTACAAATGTGTCACTGGAAAGATGGACAGGGGAGAAATGAAAAAGAGAGGAAGGAACTTACCTTATACTAAGCCACACCTCTGCTCCTTCTATCTAGCTGACTCTGGCTTACCTAGGCTTGGGTCTACTTAATGTGGAATGAGGCAGCTGAATCTTCTGACTATCTGAGGCCCCTTCCGCACATTGCAGAATAATGCACTTTCAATCCACTTTCACATTCCGCACAGTAAAAATCCAACTGCAAAGTGGATTGAAAGTGGATTGAAAGTGCATTATTCTGCATGTGCGGAAGGGGCCTGAGTTTCACAATTGGGGTGGGTGGGTTGCGGGGCAGCTGAAATCTTAACGATCCCTGTTACATCTTTTCTCGAAATGGTTTTCCATTTTATTTTGTTCCGTCAGAAGGGCCGCCAGGCAGCTGCCAAATGAAACAGTACAGATAAGATGAGCCAAATGCTTTCCCTGATCTTTGGAAATGGATGCAGGAAGCTCTTTGTTATGCTTAAATTCTTTATGCAGACATGAAGAGGCGCACAGGCACTCCGATGCAGATGAAGCGGACAATTTCAGTGGATAAGATAATTTCTGTATCACAGCTGCTGAATGTGTTACTGGGAGTTAACCATCAGTTCAACCAGCTTAGGAACCATCCAAAAAACCCAAGAATGGAACAGGAATACATTTTGTTGGCATCTCTGTTGGAGAGTTAGTGGGGCCTGGTGTTCTCCTGCAAATGTACCGTATATACTCGAGTATAAGCCGACCTTTTCAGCACATTTTTAATGCTGAAAAAGCCACCCTCGGCTTATACTCGAGCATATACGGTAATTCCAAGATGGCGCTCGGAGCTGGGGCTGCTGTGGGGATCCGGTAAGCATGTTGCTGCTTTTTTTCTAACTCACCAGAGAGCCATAAAAACAAGCTGTAAGGACTGCCTGCATTACAACTAGGTTGTGTGTGTGTGTTTGTGTGTGTGTGTTAAAAGAAATCGAGGCATTTCTCTCCTAAGGGTTATTAGTGCGTTGCATTCTAGATGAACACAATTCTTCATACAGTAGTTTACTGTCAAAAACTGATGTTGCTGAAGACAAAGACTTTCTTTGGAGCAAAGTTTAGGCTGGCATGACTATGAATCCCAGAATTATTCTACATTTGGAGGAAAACAGGGGTTCCTAGAGTGCTGTAAAGCTGCACATTCCGAATGCAAATTCTGTTAAGCAACTCTATCTCATCTTGCTCCCCAATCTTCTGTTTTTAGCTGCTACTGAACCAAGTTCAAAGGCTTATACTCGAGTCAATAAGTTTCCCAGTTTTTTGTGGTAAAATTAGGTGCCTCAGCTTATGTTCAGCTAAACTTATACTTGAGTATATACGGTAACCAGTCTTGAGATGCCAGAATCTGTGCCTGTGGAGGAAATAACAGCTTCAGAGGGCAAGCTCTATTTGGAGCCCTTTCTGAACCTACAAAAATTCCGACATAGGGTTGTGGATACAATAGGATTGTCAGCTGCGGATTGGAAAATCCTTGAAAATTTGGGGGTAGAAGCTGAGGAAGGCAGAAATGGGGGAAGAGGGGAACTTTGGTGCATGTGCAAAGTGAAGGGAGGCATGGGGGGACTACAGCCCCAGGCACCCCTTCCTATAATCCTGCAAGGCTGTGCCCAGTGGTGGGATTTAGCAGGTTCACAGTAGCGCGCAGAACTTGAAGCAGTCCAGCAGGAGGTGCACCGGTGTGTGTGGCAGCCTGTGCCTGCATGCATTCGTTTCCCACCCAAGGACCAGTGCAGTGGCTACGTCCATGCCACAGCCCCGCCCAGCAATGCCCCATCCCCCAAATGCCTAGCCACGCCCCCATCGTGCCCCGCTATGCCACAGTTTGAATCCCACCACCATGGGAACCTGTTACTAAAATTTTTGGATCCCACCACTGCTTAGGCCCCTTCCACACATGCAGAATAATGCACTTTCAATCCACTTTCAATGCACCTTGCAGCTGTGCTAGCCAAATCCACTTGCAAACAATGGTGAAAGTGCATTGAAAGTGCATTATTCTGCACAGGCGGAGGCAGCCTTAGTTTTAAAGTTGATCTTCAGACATAATTGGAAGAGCCTTGTCCTACGGTGGCAGCTGCTGCCAAAGCAATTTCTCTTTAAAAAGCTGCTCGGCCATTGAGATCTCTGCGGACTAATCAAAAGGCCAGCTCAGCAAAAGCCACGCCTGGGCCTGCCTGTTTTCTAAAAACACTTGGTAGGCACTGGAAAAGTTGATATTGTAGCATTTGGTCTTTGAATTATAATCATTTTTAGTGTTTGAAGCGACATGGATGAGATGAATGTTCCATCTGCCTCCCTTTGACTGATGCTTATTCTTTCATTTAAGTGCCCAGTGAACATAAGTTTATTTCCCAAGACTTTGGGCAAGAATTAATTCTGCCATTTTCATGTGTTGTTCTGGTCAATTAGCTCCTGTTTTGCTGTCTCGTTGACAAGTGAATGTCCGTGCTGTTTGAAATACTAGCTGACTTTTTTTGTTTGTGTTAAAATGCCTTGTGGGGTGGGGTGGGGGGCGGCTTCGAACCTTGGCTGTGAGTCAGATTGCAAATGTTACGAATAAACAAATTTATCCCATTGGAGTGATTTAATGAGGCTTATCATTTTATGGCAGCAGTAAAGGACAGAGCATCTTTAAATGTGCCTCCATGTTGAAATTTCCCAGCTGATGGAAAACTAGCATGACAAGGTGTTCAGCCCTCTCCCTGGCACACTGGATGTCTGAATACAAGGAATATTTCTTCTTCTTCTTCTTCTCCTTCTTCTTCCTTCTTTCTTCTTTCTTCTTCTTTCTTTCTTCTTCTTTCTTCTTCTTTCTTCTTTCTCCTGTCTTCTTTCTTTCTTTCTTTCTTCTTCTTTCTTCTTCTTTCTTCTTCTTCTTTCTTCTTCTTTCTTCTTTCTTCTTTCTTCTTTCTTCTTTCTTCTTCTTTCTTTCTTCTCCTTCTTTCTTCTTTCTTTCTTCCTCTTCCTTCTTCTTCCTTTCTTCTTCCTTCTTCCTTCCTTCTTCCTTCTTCTTCTTTCTTCTTTCTTCTTTCTTCTTTCTTCTTCTTCTTCTTCTTCTTCTTCTTCTTCTCCTTCTTCTTCCTTCTTTCTTCTTTCTTCTTCTTTCTTTCTTCTTCTTTCTTCTTCTTTCTTCTTTCTCCTGTCTTCTTTCTTTCTTCTTCTTTCTTCTTCTTTCTTCTTCTTCTTTCTTCTTCTTTCTTCTTTCTTCTTTCTTCTTTCTTCTTCTTTCTTTCTTCTCCTTCTTTCTTCTTTCTTTCTTCCTCTTCCTTCTTCTTCCTTTCTTCTTCCTTCTTCCTTCCTTCTTCCTTCTTCTTCTTTCTTCTTTCTTCTTTCTTCTTTCTTCTTCTTCTTCTTCTTCTTCTTGTTCTTCTATGGGTGAATGGGAAGATCTGGGGGATGCACAGTTTTAAAAACATAATACACACCAATAATTGTGCAAAAAAATCCCCCATGTGGAACCATCCCGGCTCAGAAAGGATTTACTCTTCTGGCTGTTCCCCGGCAGAGCTGGACGATCTGTGCGCACAGCCCTTTCAGAATGGGCAGAGCATCAAAAATGGCTTTGACTATCGACAGCCCACTGGATGTTAGATTAGGCATCTGCTCCGCTGCGAAGCTAAACGATATCATGTAGGGGTCGGATGACTCTTTTCAGGCAGGGGCCAAGGTTGTGATGTAATCCCTTTTGATTCTTGTGAAGCTGCGGCCAGTCGCATGTTTTGAGTTACAAGTGGATACAAATCCATCAGCGTGACGTACTGCGGGGAGAATGTGTGAGTTTCTCTTCAGGTATCTTTCTGGTTTTGTTAAAAGCGCTGTTGGGTTACATTTCCTGCCATTGAAAGGACAGGGAAAATACCACTTCTTAGAAAGATGATGTGCCGGATAATTGACCTCTGAAACTTTTGTTGGTCTGTATGGTGCTACTGGACTCAAATCTAGCTGGTCTACTGAAGATCAACATGACTACCCTCCCGCAACTATCTCTCACAACAGCCGTGTCCTCAACCATGTCCTTGAGCAGGTTAAAAGCCCATGTAAGAATGATTTACTCAGAAGGTTGGTTCCAATTAGAATAACTTCTTAGCCAGGAGGTAGGGTTGCCAACACGGTTTTGGAAAATCCCCAGGGATTAGGAGGCTGATCTTGGGGAGGGCAGAGTTTAGGAAGGGAAAGGACTGGGATTCCATAGGCTGGATGCTGAAACGGCCATGCCCTGCAAGTGGATTGCCGGCCTCCAGGTGGGCACTGGAGATCTTCAGGAACTAAAACTGATCTTCCAGTGAAAGAGATCATGGATACTTTGGGGGCTGTATTGTATTGGACCCCAATGAGGTCCCTGTCCTTCGAGGCTCCATCCCCAAAGCTCCAGGAGTTTCCCAATCTGGTTCTGGCAACCTTGCTTCCCTCCCCACTGTTATGGAATATTTTCTGCCCCAAAATACTCACGAACAAGGCGGTCAGCAGTAAGCAGTTTATTGTAGTCACGACTGCAGACGTGGAGAGAGGGCACCTTGGCGGGTGTGGCTCTCTAAAGTCTGTGGCGCAGCACAGCTCGTTTTTAAGGCCCCTGCTCTTCCCTCTTGCCCACCCCTCAAGTGGACACGAGGTTCACAATCTGGCCAATCAGCTTTTCACACATCTCCCCTTGATACATCAGGGGCTTTCCATATGCAGGCATTAGCTAAGCGAGCACAGAATACTTTTATTAGGAAATCAGCTAATTCTATATTTATTTATTTATTTATCTATCTATCTATCAAACTTATATACCGCCCAACCCCCGAAGGGCTCTGTGCGGTGAACAACAACAAAAATTCAAATACAAATAAACATAAAAATCAAATACAAATTAATCTCTAGATAATATAAATTAAAATTAAAATGCAGCAATTAATACATAACAATGCCCGCAAAATCCCTCTTAAACCCTCCCAAGAGGAGAAAGAAAGGATAGGTCCTACAGATGGTAATGGGCCCTAATTCCATAAGAATGGAAGAAGGAGGGGGGGCACTTTCAGCGGCTGGACACTCCAAAAGCCCGGCGGATCAACTCCGTTTTGCAGGCCCTGCGGAAATCGCCAAGATCCTGCAGGGCCCAGACAGCTGGAGGAAGAGTGTTCCACCAGGCAGGGGCCAGGGCTGTAAAGGTCCTGGCCCGAGTGGAGGCCAGCCGCATCATGGAGGGGCCAGGGACTGTCAGCAAATTGGCCTCTGCTGAACGCAGAGGCCTAGTAGGGACATATGGGGTAATGCGGTCCCGAAGGTATGAGGGTCCCAGGCCGCGCAAGGCCTTAAAGGTAAGCACCCATACCTTGAAGATGACTCGGAACTCAACTGGGAGCCAATGCAGGCAACACAATATTGGTTGAATATGGTCAAATATCCATGCGTCAATATCCTGTGTTTCTGGCTACCACAGGCCTAGTTCCCTGTTCTTTCCTTCCTCTAGTTCCTCTTTTCTCTCTGTCTCATTTTCCATAGTGTGACCTTCACACTCAAGAGATACATTTTTCTATATCACCACCCCTCATCGATCCTCCACTGGTAGTCAGGGGAGACCTGGCAATTCTAGTCTGGCCATGCTTGGAGCTGGTCACGCAAGGCTTACACGTAGCAGGCTACCTGATCTAGCTAGGCCACCTTCCCAGGACTCCAGGAGATGGGGCAGTTCGTGGCGCTATGCTTTGCATTGGTCAAGCCAGTGAATATTTCTTCAAAACTTTCACTGGCCCTTCCTCTCAGAATGAGACCTTTTCCATCAGAATTTCATAACAGCACTTTAACAATAGCTAAGTGAAGGGGTGACTCCAGCAGTTTTCGATCACATTTTCCTAGCTCTCTGAGGCTGTCCGGCCTGTCCACAGGTGATACCAAATGACCTCTGCTTAAGAACATAAGAACTAACCTGCTGGATCAGACCAGAGTCCATCTAGTCCAGCACTCTGCTACTCGCAGTGGCCCACCAGGTGCCTTTGGGAGCTCACGTGCAGGATGTGAAAGCAATGGCCTTCTGTTGCTGCTGCTCCTGAGCACCTGGTCTGCTAAGGCATTTGCAATCTGAGATCAAGGAGGATCAAGATTGGTAGCCATAGATCGACTTCTCCTCCATAAATCTGTCCAAGCCCTTTTTAAAGCTATCCAGGTTAGTGGCCATCACCACCTCCTGTGGCAGCATATTCCAAACACCAATCACACGTTGCGTGAAGAAGTGTTTCCCTTTATTAGTCCTAATTCTTCCCCCCAGCATTTTCAATGAATGCCCCCTGGTTCTAATATTGTGAGAAAGAGAGAAAAATGTCTCTCTGTCAACATTTTCTACCCCATGCATAATTTCATAGACTTCAATCATATCCCCCCTCAGACGTCTCCTCTCCAAACTAAAGAGTCCCAAACGCTGCAGCCTCTCCTCATAAGGAAGGTGCTCCAATCCTTCAATCATCCTCGTTGCCCTTCTCTGCACTTTTTCTATCTCTTCGATATCCTTTTTGAGATGTGGCAACCAGAACTGAACACAGTACTCCAAGTGCGGTCGCACCACTGCTTTATATAAGGGCATGACAATCCTTGCAGTTTTATCATCAACTCCTTTCCCAATGATCCCCAGCATAGAGTTTGCCTTTTTCACAGCTTCCATGCACTGAGTTGACATTCCCATGGAACTATCAACTAAGACTCCCAAATCCCTTTCCTGGTCTGTGACTGATAGCACTGACCCTTGTAGCGTGTATGTGAAGTTTGAGAGAAACATAAAACCCGCTCTCCAAGTACTTTGAGCAAATTAAGTCCGTTATGTGCTAATGAGGCCTTTTTGCATTCTTTTTTTTTAATATAAAAAATTGTGGGTTTTAATTTTTTCTCCCTTGTTAGATAATGTCTTACACGTGGCGAAGATGGCCTCCTTCTCATCTCCCTCTTGAGCAGGGCTAATTCATACGCCAGCTAATTTGTTCCGGCTATTATCACAATTTATTTCCATTGCCCACAAAGCAGCCAATAACTTTAATAAGGAAGGTTCCTGCTACCCAATCTTCCCCCAGTTAATGAAGCACTTTGAAATGCTGGGACTGAATAGGTTCTCCTGCGCCACCCAGATGGACCATTACCATCTCCTGGTGTTATCACTACCGTACAGGTACAATTAAAACCTGTGTTATGCACAGAGCTGCAATGACATTACCAGCGATGACAAACACCATTAGAAAGGGGCTATTGTGCGGATCCCGGCTGAAAAATTGGCTGGTTTGTATGTTGTGTTCAGCCGATTGCCTACCGGGGAGCAAAATATTGAACTGCCGGGTGATTAGGAACCCTCAGAGACGGCTATGCAAACAATGAATTGCAACCCACCAAAAGACAACATGAATAGAAAGGGGAATTGAGGATAGGCTCCACGGTGCAAGATGGATTCTCTCCTTTCAGCAATTTGGTTCATTAAAATATTGATTTTATTGGGTACACAGACTGGTGGCTCCACTCAATTGGGTATTGTGTTTTCTGGCGAAAGCCACATTCTCCGTCTACATCTCAATTTATTGGGCTATTTTTTTCCCCCTTACACAATGCACAAGCGCTTCTCTTCTTTTCTCCTGAAACTCGCAAGGAGACAAAACCGCTTGGAGTGTTTGCAGACAGGCTGGGCAGTGTTCAGGAAGCATTTCACGGCGGGGAAATGGCTGCCAGTGTTCACATATTGTTTTAAAGAGCCCTCAGTTGCCGTCACTGTCCGCTGGCCTCATTTGCTGCCAGTGATCTGGCTATGGGTGTCATTTTTAAGCTTCCCCCATTGTATTTGCTATTTTTGAAATTGGAAAAAATGTCACAATTTAAACAATGAATGGGTCAATTAATTCAGGAGGAGGAGGAGCAGCAGCAGCAGCAGCAGCAGCAGCAGAAGAAGAAGAAGAAGAAGAAGAAGAAGAAGAAGAAGAAGAAGAAGAAGAAGAAGAAGAAGAAGAAGAAGAGGAGGAGGAGGAGGAGGAGGAGGAGGAGGAGGTGGATTTATATCCCCCCTTCCTCTCCAGTATGGAGACTCAAAGTGGCTGACAAACTCCTTTCCCTTCCCCTCCCCCACACCAAACACCCTGTGAGGTGGGTGGGGCTGAGAGAGCTCTGAAAAACTGTGACTAGCCCAAGGTTACCCAGCTGGCATGTGTTGAAGTGCACAAGCCAATCTAGTTCCCCAGATAAGCCTCCACAGCTCAAGTGGCAGAGTGGGGGAATCAAACCCTGTTCTCCAGATTAGAGTGCACCTGTTCTTAACCACTACCCCACGCTGGCTCTCACCTAACTTCTGTGTGTCTAGCTTCTGTACTTTTAAATTGTTGTTTTAACATTGTAATTCAGCAGTAATCTAGTGGTGGGAGGGGCCACATAGCATGTTCCGCTAGGCTGAGAAAGCTCAAGCCCTAGTGGAGGACAGATGGCTGGCCTTTGGGACAAGGACCACCATTAAATTAGAATGAACCAGGACAGGCTATCAAAGATACGGTGACACTTGCCTGTTATGCACATGTGCCTCGTGGGGTGCACACATTTCCTTCAGGGCTGATTTCTGTTTGTGTACAGGTTTTACCTGCTCTCGCAGTCACTGCGCTGCAGATCTCAGGTGCCCCACAGTTCTGAACAACAGGCAAAGCTTGGATTTTTCCCCCCTGCTTCAAAGAGAAAATAAAGGAGATGGCCCTGAGTTACACTCTCTTTGGATTTTCTCACTCTGCCCCACCTTTCCACCTTCCTCTGTCTAAGTTCCACCAGTTTCACAGCGATCAGAGGACTTTTCTTTTGTCTTAATGCCAGTGTTCTGTCAATTCAACAATACAGCTTGGAGATGAAGCAACACTGGAAAGAGAGCACAAACAAAAAGGCGGCGGCAGGCAAACAGCAGAATCAAGGGAGCAGTGGGTGGGTGGTAGTTGAGGGCGGAAGGAGGTCAAGGTGTTGCCAGACTGACCTATGGTGAGCTAAAGGAACCCTGTTTGGAGGGCAGTCTCTCTATCCATCTCGGCCAACCCTTGGGGTGCCCAGCAATGCAGCGCCAAAATGGGGAGCCCATTCTTTGCATTGGCTCACTGCACCCACAAGGAGCAAGAACTATGTCTGGACTTGTCCCCATCCAAATCAGCCTTGCATAATGCCTCTCTCACACCCTTCCTGGCAGGATTAAGTGAACACAATGCTCTTGTCCTGGAAAGTGTTCCCATTTCCTGCCCTGGTCCATACACCCCGTGAAGACAATTAATGTGTTAATGTGCTTGCCTGCACAGTGTTATCCTAACTCAATGCTTCCTCATCTGACAAATACCTTTAATGACCACCTCATTTGCTTTGTAATTGTCCTTAGCTGTAATTTCATCAGCTAACTTCACCCTTGGAGGCACTTCCAAGCTTGGAACATCAAACTGATGCCTCCACCCATTACATCAATAACTCAACCATTGAGGTTGATGTCTTCCTCTTGTCTTTCTCCAGAAAGGCAGAACTTCTCTTTGTCCTAGGAGATTAAGGGTCACTCTGCATAACCTCCAGGATCCCTTTTTCCCTATAAGAAGCCCTCACACCCAGTAGCCAGTGTTCAATATTTCTGGACACCAGAATCGCGTGGCTTTCTTGGTCGCCGCATCACACTGCTGACTCATATTTAGTTTATGGTCTGCTAAGACTCCCAGATCTCTTTCACATGTAGTGTTGTCAAGCCAGGTGTCACCCATCCTAAATCTGTGCATTTCATTTTTTCTGCCTATGTGTAGTAAAGTGATGGCGAACCTTTTTGAGACCGAGTGCCCAAACTGTAACCCAAATCCCACCTATTTATCACAAAGTGCCAACCCGGCAATTCAACCTGGAATGCTGAGATTTTGGTTTAGGAAAAAACTGGCTTGGCTCTCCCTCTTCCTCTGCCCCATCCACTCCGAGGCAGGGACCCAGACTGCTCTAGCCTCCAGCAAGATCCTCTCCACAAGTGCACCGCGTTTCCAGGTGGTGGTGGTGCCTCTCTAGCATCTCCCTGCCTCCCTCTACCCTCCCAGAGGCAGCAGCCACCCGGAGCAGCAGGCACCAGGCCCGTACTAGCTGAGATCCTCCCTGCTCACCGTGGTGCAGCAGCATGTGGCCCATATATATATACAGGCCAGCCTCTAGGTGTGTGTGTATGGAGGGGTTGATTTTCTGCCCCGCACATGGCCGAGACTCTGTGGGTGCACGTGCCCACAGAGTGGGCTCGAAGTGCAGCCCTCTGGCACACTCCGTGCCATAGCAGTTCGCCATCACTGGTGTGAAAGTATCTTACATATATCCTCATTCGTTGAACGTCATTTTGTTTGGATTTTGGCCCAGCTGTCTAATCTGGTCCAGGTCATTTTGAATTCTGACCCTAACCTCTGGGGTATTGTTAGCTGCCCTCCCAATTCTGGTGTGCTTCATCTGCAAATTTTATCAGCATGCCCTCTATTCCATTATCAGCCACCCATATGTTGTATTATTTTTTTGGAGTAGGGAAATGGATGGTTTGCATGTCAGCAGATTAATACATTTTCAGAGGGCAACTTTTCTTGGCGGGAATACCTAAGGAGAAAAGAGGCGGAATTCAGGCCATCACACAGGTTCCAGGTAAGATTAGCAGTTCCCAAAAAGCTTTTCACATTATTCTGAGACATCTATTTGGCACCCCTTAAAGGAACTGAACTGGTCTGTTGTCACATCTTGGAGGGGCACAAAGGTCCTGTGTCACACGCCTCCCCCCACGACTGGAAGTAATTGTCAGTGTCAGAAGAGGGCAGGAGGTTTCCGCAGAGTGTCGAAGTTGAAACGCATTGGAGAAGGAGGGCTGAGTATTGAGTGGCTGCCGATCTGGACTCGTTCGGTAGAGAAATGCAAGAACTCTCCTCCCCCCAGGCTTGTCAATCAAACAGCAGATTAATAAAGGGGGGGAGGGCAAGCCTTAATGCTCCTGCCGAATATGTGATGGTACATAGTGCAACTACCACTATGCGCTGTTGACTATAAGTACTAGTGTACTGAGAAAACTCAGTCAATATTATTGTAACATATGCAACATGTACTCCCTCTTAATCCATCAGAATTGCAATTGCAATAAATCTCCTAACTGGTTAATATTCACACAAGGACTTGAGATACAGGAAGGAGCCTATCGAGATTTAGCAACGACGACACTTGTCCGTGGCCAATTGGAACTCTGATGGATCAACTCTGATTGTAACTCTGATGGATTAAGAGTGAGTACATGTTGTACAAGTGGTGTAGTGATTAAGAGCAGTGTGGTGTACTGTTTTTAGAGCAGGTGGATTCTAATCTGGAGAACTGGATTTGATTCCCCACTCCTCCACCTGAGTGGCAGAGGCTTATCTGGTGAATCAGATGTGTTTCCATACTCCTACATTCCTGCTGGGTGACCTTGGGCTAGTCACAGTTCTTCAGAACTCTCTCAGCCCCACCTACTACGGCAAGCGAAGTTTCTGCACCGGCTAAAAGCACCAAGCTTCTTCCCGGTAAAGTCACCGCTTTGCTGGGGACTCCTTTGCACAGGCGCCGGGCCAAGTTAACCACGCAGCGCTCTGTGCCTGCCAAAACGGTGTGTGTGTATTCAAGTCCTCAGCTTGGGGAGCGAAGTTTGTAGGAGCCGCCAAGGCTTCCATCCACTGCCATGCGAACAGCAGTGGGTGGAAGCCGGCGTTTTCCCCTCCCCTCCCCTCCCCTCCCCGGCCCCAAATGCCTCCTTACCTTCTGCTGGCAGCCGCGTTGCTCTATCGTCGCTCTGAGGAGGAAAGGGGACATGCCCCCTGGTCTCCCGTGCTTCAGCTGTCGCTCTGGCCATGGTGCCGTGTCTCCTTCCCTCCTCAGAGTGACAATAGAGCAATGCGGCTGCCAGCAGAACGTAACAAGGCATTTGGGGCCGGGGAGGGGAATACGCGTCAAAGCCGTCTTGGCATTGCTGCCGCGATCCCATGGGGCCATTTGTGCGAACGGCCCCAGACCCTGCATCGGCTTGATTAATGCTGATGCAGGGTCTCTCCCTTACAGCGGAAAAAGCCGTTGCGTCTGCTGTGGCAGGCAGTGGCAGAATCCGTGTCAGCCACCTCAAATTTCCTTACAGGACAGCAAAGGTTGGGTATAAATCCAAACTACGCCTCCTCCTCCTCCTCCTCCTCCTCTTCATGATGGATGGATGGATGATGATGGATGGATGGATGGATGGATGGATGGATGGAGATGGATTTTGGATACGGATGGATGGATGGATGGATGGATGGATGGATGGATGGATGGATCAGATAGATCGAGATGGATCGATGGGATCTAGGGATTACGACCCATGACTGGCGGATCGATGATTCATGGACGACAAACGACGGATGGATGGATGGATGGATGGATGGATCGATGGATCGATGGATCGATGGATCGATGGATCGATGGATCGATGGATCGATGGATCGATGGATCGATGGATCAATCCTTTCTAGGCACTGCCCACAAATCTCCAGGAATTTGCAGAGCTGGAGTTAAAGCCTTACATGTGGGCTTTAACCTGTTCTGTCAACTCCAATGAGTTCGCGCAGCACCTATCTAATAATAATTGCCTCCACTGTCACCTTGTCCCATCACTTCCTAGCAAGAACTTACCAACATAACTAATTCCAATATAAGAGATAAGCAGTTTCCCTTGGTAGTGGAAAGTGCCATCCTCAGTCACAGCTGATCCCATGAGGATTATCTCGCACAAAAAAGACATTCTGGGGTGTAATCCATTGCCTGCCTTTGCATAGAAAACCTAGGGCTAAATTCTGCAAGTCTCTCATCCCAAATACCTACCGGTGGATTGCCAACCCTACTTAGCTGTGCTGGTGATCTCATTAGACAATTAGCCTAGCTGAGCTAACCCTGGATCAGGACCACACAATGCTTCCCATAGCTTCCTCTTGTAGCCTCTCAAACCCCCCCCCCCCCCAATGAGGGATAACTGCCACAACAGGAGATGGCTTTTCAATTTCAGCTCCTGCCACTTCCAACCCACAATGTACCATTTCAATCAGTCCTTTCCTCTTTCTGCAAACCAAATTCACGATCCTTCCATTCACGCCTCTCTTAATTTCGTTTCCTTACATTAAATATTTCCCATAAAGTGCGCAGACATTCTGGTGGTTTCTCCTTGTTAGTAAACTAGCTTTACATTCTCTTATCTGTGCATTGCATGATGTGCAATGATGCTTTATAAACCACTGTATGTGCTTGCCAAGCACTTCTACAAATTGTATTACATATATAAAAGCCGTACAACATGCATGCGCTGCACAAAGGAATCTGCAAAACCCACAGTCAAAAAGGAGGGAAAGGAAAGTAATGGGGAAGCAAATATAAAAAGAACTATAGTGGGGAACATTTCATCATCCTTACTGACAACATTATTGGAACGAGGTGAGAATGAAGTCTATTCAGTCAGTGTATTGTCGAAGGCTTTCACGGCCGGATTCAACTGGTTGTTGTGGGTCTTCCGGGCTGTGTGGCCGTGGTCTGGTAGATCTTGTTCCGAACATTTCGTCTGCATCTTCAGAGGTGTATCACAGAGAGAAGTGTATCTGTGTGATACACCTCTGAAGATGCTAGCCACTTATGCTGGTGAAACGTTAGAAGAAGAAGAAGAGTTTGGATTTATATTTCCCCTTTCTCTCCTGCAGGAGACTCAAAGGGGCTTACAATCTCCTTGCCCTTCCCCCCTCACAACAGACACCCTGCAAGGAGCTGAGAGAGCTCCGAGAAGCTGTGACTAGCCCAAGGTCACCCCACTGGCATGTGTGGGAGTGTACAGGCTAATCTGAATTCCCCATATAAGTCTCCACAGCTGAGGAGGCAGAGCTGGGAATCAAACCCGGTTCCTCTAGATTAGATACATGAGCTCTTAACCTCCTACGCTGCTGCTTGTTAGGAAACAAGTACCCAGCCGCGACCACAGCCACACACAGCCCGAAAAAAAAACTACAACAAATCCGGTCAGTACACTCCATGTTTTCCAAATCACCTCTCAGCCCCCACCTACTGTGGGACCCCCTGTCCTTCCCCGCCTCACCAGGTCTGGCCCCGCCCCACTGACCTTTTCCAGCTAGCAGAAAACAGCTTTCTGCCGGCTGAAAATGGGCCAGGCTGGTGGGGCAGGGACAGGCCTGGTGAGGCGGGGCAGGGCGAGGGGGAAAGGGAGTAAGGGCGATTTTCGCACCCCCTAGGCACGTGCCTGGTGCAATGCGTGCTCCCTATCCCCTTGTAGCTCCGCCACTGCCCCAAAGTATATGTCTCTCAGTTCTCTCTACTGTGGAAACTCTACCCTTTACTAAAGTAACAAAGAATAATTCCACAAGGCTGTGCCTGCTAATGTTATTTCATTTGAAATCAGCCGTGGTCATCGGGTTCCAGCAAGCCTATAAGCGGCATTGGTCCTGGAAACATCTCATTCCTATGGTGGAGCAACAAAGAAATCTAGCACCCCAGTTTTTGACTTCAAATACATCTGTGCCCTCCTGCAGTGCCGGGAGTGATTGACAGTGACAACCATTGCCACATGCCAGAATTTGTAATGCCGCACTGGTGGAAAATGTATGTACCACTGAACATAATCTGGAATTATTGTCTGGCCTTGCTGGTGTTGGGAGCAGTTACAAATGCGGGATGCAAGATGCCGGTGAGCATTTTGCTGGGTCACAGCAGGAACCGAGTCTGTCTGTGAAGGCAATGAATAAATGCATCCCAGTGACCATCATTTTGAAGAGAGATTAAACTTGATTGTCAAATCAGGGAGGTCCGTTATTGGCAT
>NC_059426.1:165620800-165653577 GCF_021028975.2 Sphaerodactylus townsendi
GAAGATGCCAGCCACAGATGAAGGCGAAACATCAGGAGAGAATGCTGCTAGAACACGGCCATACAGCCCGGAAACCACACAGCACCCAAATGCTTTGGATCTCTTTGGATGCTTTGGATCTCTGGAGATCCAAAGATTAACTGCTTTTTATACCTGGAAAAGCAGGGTATAATTGAAGTTATGTAAATACAATCTTAAAAGTTTCCACCATTTCAAGATTTATTTCTGGAAGCAGTTAATCTTGGGGACCCAAACTTGTGCGACCTGGAATCCAACCATATCAATATAACCAGGCAAATATATATCTCTGTACCAAAACACGCAGTAGAGTATATTAGGAAATGCCTCTTGTGTAAAATCTATCTAAGCAAGTGGGAGAGCTGCTATTATCTTTCATTGGTAGTACATTCTCATGAAAGTCAATTGCCTTCTGGAGCAAACATTCAATTAAACACGGAGAGTGGCATTTTCTGCCCTTCCTGACAGTATGCATTTTCCCTGCTGGAGCCTATCATTGAATTAGTGGATCAGGAGTTGAGATCTAACAGCTTGGTGGGCCATTACTGCCAAAAGGAGAAACTATTCAGGGTGGTTAACAAATATCTTCTCTAGGAACCTCGCAGAGCATGAATGAACAGGTGAGAAATGGGGATTTCCAAGCAAAAGGCTTTTACGTAGGAGTATAGAGTTGATAGCAGCAAGTACGGCATTTCCATGACAGAAAATACAACTCTTGATTGTAGTCGGTTATGAACCAAACTAGCAGCAAAGCCCATTTTAAATAAAAAATAGAATGGGCTCTAGATAGGGGGTGGGGGAGGGCAGGCGGGGGACCGGTTGGGCTGGTGAGAGAGCCACTGCTTTATGGGATCGATGGGTATTTGATTTCCCAGAATTATGTTTGTGAGGAGGGAGGCTGATGCCCAAATTATTCACTCTGCTAAAGTATGAAATTCAGGGGAAAAAAATCAGAATGATTTGGATGGCCTCCAAACCAATTTCTCAGCACTTTCTTAAATATTTACTAAGGAACGCTGCTGCATTTTGTCTGAGCTGAGATGGGTTATTTTCTGTTGTCACACAATGGTTACCCTCATGTACTAGATAAAGCTTCATCAGATGCCAGTAAAAAGCCTTCCAAAAGAACATGTGTCTAATAAGTGGATCAGGTAAAGTAAAAAAGTATTCTCTCCTTTTTTTTTTGACAGAGACAAAGTTTACTGTATGGATACTCATACTGATTTGCACAATTCAGAATGTCGGCCTCTCTATATGTGGTCTGTTTCTTAAGAGTGATCATGTTCAACAAATGTATCTGCATAGTAGATGAGTCTGCTCCTCCTGAAAAGCTTTTTATGAGATACAAAATACTCTGAAAATCCAGCCAAACAGCGTATGCACATCTGTGACTAATGGAAAACTGAAGAAACAGGGTTGGATCCTTTAGTTCCATTTGGCTAAGGATGGAGCTTTCTGTCATTGGAACATGCCTCCTTTGTTGGCAGACGATTCTGCTATTATGGGAGCCAGCATGGGGTAGTGGTTAAGATCAGGTAGACTCTAACCTGGACAACTGGGTTTGATTCCCCACTCCTCCACACGAGTGGCGGGCTTTTATCCGGTGAACTGGATTTGTTTCCCCTCTCCTACACATGAAGCCTGCTGGGGTGACCTTGGGCTAGTCTCACAGTTCTTTGGAACTCTCTCAGCCTCATCTACCTCACAAGGTGTCTGTTGTGGGGAGAGGAAGGGATGGTGATTATACGCTACCCTGGGTCTCCTTATAGGAGAGAAAGGCAGGGTGTAAATCCAAACTCTTCTTCAGCACTTCTTCTATTAATGAAATTGAATCATAGAAGCCAGCTTGCTGCATCTGATAATTTATATAACGTCGTTTTGACCCGGATGGCCCAGTGTAGTCTGATCTCTTCACATCTTGGCTGCTAAGCAGGGTCACCCTTGGTTAGTATTTGGATGGGAGGCCAGCAAGGAAATCCTGGGTTGCTACAGAGACAGGAAATGGCCAACCACCTCTGGCCGTCTGTTGCCTTGGAAACCCTACAGGATTGTTATAATCCAGCTGTGACTTGATAGCATCATAGGTTTTTTTAAAGTTAACCTTGATAGTTGCTTTGGATGATGCAATGCAAATGCCATTTGTCTTTTACTCCAAATAACTATTACACATTGAGAATCTTTGTTCTTCTGTGTATCCTACAATAGTCTTTGTTGACTTGCCCCCCACACTTGCTGTTTTCTGGAATAATCATTTCATACCATTTTTGTTATGGAGGAATCCTCAGTGTAACTTAATCCAAATGTGGTCCCTTGTCAAACTTCTGCTTGCCTGTTTCCGAATAAAGGTGTTTTTGGAGGATGACCTTGGCTCTAAAAATGACAGAGCAGAGTAAAGCGGGAGGAATTTGTGTATAGATGTCTCAAAAGCATCCAGGTTATAACCTTCTCTCAGAAGGCAGCTTGATTAAATCAGAGGCTGGTGAAATTAATTAGAACAGGATTGTTTGAAATTACGCCGTTGACATGCATCAAAGTATGGCAGCAATCCTTCTGGGAAAGGCCAAGGTCAAGAAAGGCATGCGTTCTTCCCAGAAGTTGTGGGATTTCTTAAACTACATGAATAGGGCAGAGCTACATATTGGAAATCCCACATTCAATTGCAAATGAGGCAGGCAGGGCCCTTCTGTTTCCGTAGATCAGTGGTTCTCAACCTTCCTAATGCCGCGACCCTTTAATACAGTTCCTCATATTGTGGTGACCCTCAACCCTAACATTTATCCCTTTTACAGATGGAGAACACTGATGCAGAGAGTCTTCGGTGACCCCTGTGAAAGGGTCGTTCGACCCCCCAAAGGGGTCCCGACCCCCAGGTTGAGAACCACTGCCGTAGATAGTTCAGTTGGTATATCCGCCTGATTGCTGATCACAGCGGTGGGGCCTTGTAGTTACCATGTCAGACTGGGGCCTAAAACAACGGAGATCAAATCTTTGCTCTGCCCTGGCAGTTTGGTGGATGACCCTGGGCCCCTCAAAATCTTTCAGCCTACCTCAAAAGATTGTTGTTTGTTTTACTTATTTAAAACATAAAACATTTCAGACATTCTAACCACTAAAGCGTTCAAACACATTAAAATGGTTTAGGGATGCTAGCCTTCAGGTGGGACCCTCCCCCACCCCCAGAATTATAACTCATCTCTAGACTACAGAGATCAGTTCACTTGGAGAAAAACAGTTGCTTTGGAGAGCAGATTTTATAGCTTTGTACCCCACTTGGGGCCCCTGAACTTCCCAGGCTCTGTCTCCAAATATCCAGAAGTTTCCCAACCCTCCCTCCCACACTGGTGGCCAGGGGGAGGGGGAAATCTGCCAAAGGCATACCCAGTCGAAACAGCACCCGAAGACAAAGTCTCCTCCAGGCGCCCCTTCCCTGCGACAGGGAGCCGGGAACGCCCAGGCCTGCCCCCTGTGTACAGAACCCCCACGCCCAGGCCTGCCTGGAGATCCAGACCATGGCCTTATCCCTTGTCTTTTAGCAGGCCTAGTCCTGCCTTGAACTATCATTTCAAGTTATGGTGAGCATTTCAAAAATAACTGGAAAAGGTGAGCCTCCAAACATGGCTGTTTGGCCCATCGCGAAGCATCCCCACTTTTATTAGGGAATCGTGTCCACAGTCAGAGGCGTACCGGGGCCAAATGGCGCCCGGAGACAAACCCCCCTCCGGGCGCCCCCGTGTGAAGCCCCGCTTACTGATGAGGTTGGGCTATGCCCATGGTGGCGAACCTTTGGCACTCCAGATGTTATGGACTACAATTCCCATCAGCCCCTGCCAGCATGGCCAATTGGTCATGTTGGCAGGGGCTGATAGAAGCCAGCAATCCGCTCAGGTAAGGTATCCTGCTGAACTTTAGCCATGCTACCTTCACATCACAAAACTATTTAGGTTACACCTCGGTGGTGGGATTCAAATAATTTACTTGACCAGTTCTGGTGGTGGGATTCAAATAATTTAACAGCTGGTTGTATGCAAAGCACCATTTACCAACGGTTCTGCGAGTAGTTTCAGAGCCTGCTGAATCCACCACTGGGTTACCTCACAATGGTGGGATTCAGCAGATTAGCACCACTTTGGCAGAACGCCGGTTGTTAAATGAGTACTTGTATACAACCAGCTGTTAAATTATTTGAATCCACCACTGAAAGTTTACCTGTGTCTTTTGTGTTACTCTCATGAATTCATATTGTTTGTCCATGGAGGACTGACTCTGTTTTTTAAATAAACAGTTGTATCCGACCATCCACCTTTCTTCTGCCAGGTGCCTTCCTCTTGTTGGATTTACAGCCTTGCATGCAGCACCACCATGGAATTCTGGGAGATCTCAGCAAACATTCCAAAATGACAGTTGGAAACTTTGTAGCTGTCTGACTCTGCTGAGGAAAGATGTTGTTAAGTATTCTGTTCACAAAAAAAAACTATGTAAAACCCTCTGACTGAAGTTAAATGCTTGTTATGATAACCAAATTGTAGCTTAAGCGATGAACTGGGAATGTATCAGTATGCGATACTTTTGTTATGTGTATATACAGTGGAACCTCGGTTTCATTGCTAGCCGGTTTTCATGTCGGTTTTAGTTTTCATCGATTTTTTCAGTGAAAAAATTGTCACCGGTTTTCATTGATTTGCGCCGGTTTTCATCGATTGGCGGTAAGGTGCAGGGGTTTATGGAGAGAAAAATCACTTGAACAAAGCTGTTGCCGGGCGTGTGCGCAGCTTGTTTAATCAGCAATGTCTTGCCCCATTTCAGACAAATCTTAAAGAGGCGTCCAGAAACAGACCTCTTTGGACAGCTTTCTGTGGTGCCACATTGGTCCACACACTGAAAACAAGCTGCTTATTGTGTATGTTACTGTTTTCAGCATTAAACACTATGTTTATTCACCAAAATGTGTTTTGAAGGTATGTTTTTTTTAGTGCCTAGAACAGATTAATTGGATTTGCATTGATTCCTGCCAGAAGAAGTTTGCCGCCAGTTTTCATGGTTTTGGTTTTTTCATCTATTATTTTGGGTTATCGAAAACAGAGGTTCCACTGTAATCTGTTTCTCTCTCGGTATAAAGAAGTTCTTTTGTTTAGCGATTTCCTGAGGTTAAAAGACTGGTCTTCACCAAGATAACTGTTCTATTAACATAAAATTGGCACAGAAGCTACGGTTCTGCTCATTACTCTGCAGACAGGATTATATATATATAAATAATACCTGTTGACCTTCACCTCCTGACATGATTGTCTTGGGCCAGAGAGGTGTTGTTCTTACTTTCGATAGGTAACATACATCTTTCTACCAGTGGACAAATGGCAACTTTGCTAGGAGGAAGTTAGTTGAGAAAAAATGACACAAAGGAGTTGGCTACAATTCCTCTTGGCCCCAACAAGTTGCTTTGAAGATGCCTTAACAATGCCTTAACATGCCTTAACATGCCTTAACAGTCCAGGTGCTCGGGAGCAACAGCCGCAGAAGGCCATTGCTTTCACATCCTGCATGTGAGCTCCCAAAGGCACCTGGTGGGCCACTGCGAGTAGCAGAGAGCTGGACTAGATGGACTCTGAAGTACGATCCAGCTGGTTTGTTCTTATGTTCTTATGTTCTTAAGATGCCATTGGTGCATAGCTAGCTTGGCATAATGACTAGTTCAGGACCTTCAGCATTTTGGACATTTTGGTGCATGACTGTGATTTGGAGGAGGGACAAACTGCATCCCTTTGGGGAGTGGATTTCTTTCTGCAGAATGTCACGCATCTAACTGGAGCCTTTTACAGTGTCGCGGTGTGTCTTAAGAGAAAGGAAATGCACAGCTCGCGGGTGCATCCTGATTTCCCCAGCTAGGCCCTCTCCCTCTTTGAATCAGTCCCAAGTCCTTGCAACGACGTTTCTTCTTGGGTGATGGAACGTGTCTCCCCCCCAGGAAGAGAACAGAATGTGCTTTGTTAGCAGGCTGACAGAACTGATCACTGTTTTAATTAAAATCTTTTCAGTAAATGACCTTAAGCTCTCTCTCTGCCATGGCTAATGCATTTCGAATTAATCCTCGCTTGCAGAGGGAATCCTGACTCCCAAATACCAAGGGGCTAACCTGGCCCTGATTTATGCCGACTGAAAGTGTCTTCCCGTTGTCAGGCTTCACATTTCCCCGTGTTTTCATTGACACCCCCATCTCTGTCGATCAAAACGTCCTCCTGGGACTCAGACTAAGACGGTTTTGCTCTCACTTGTCTGTATGAGGATTTTTCTCCTCAGTGAAGATGACTGAGAAATAGTGTGTTTGCTGCTGAGCCAGGAAACTATTCTTGTAATTATCGGCTACGCTTTTGGGGCGCAATGAATAGTAGCCAGCACCCAATAAATATTTTTTGTACTGACAACAGAAGCCACAAGGAAGAAGGCAGCGAATGCAGAATAAAAATACAGAAGGAAAGAGAGAATGCAGAAGGGGGCTTTGGAGAGAGTTGGTGCAAGCTGGGTTCTGAAATGGGTGACCCAGGCTAGCCTGATGATGAGGAGGAGGAAGAGGAAGAGGAAGAGGGAAGAGGAGAAAGAAGGAAAAGAGGAAGAAGGGAAAGAGGGAAGAGGAAAAGAAGAAGAAGAAGAAGAAGAAGAAGAAAGAAGAAGAAGAAGAAAGAGAAGAAGAAGAAGAAGAAGAAGAAGAAGAGAGAAGAAGAGAGAAGAAGAGAAAGAAGAGAAGAAGAAGAAAGAAAAGAAAGAGAAAAGAAAAAAAAAATGACTGACGGCGAGGCAACTGACGGTAACGGCAGCATTGCAGCTTGACTTCTTTAAAAGAGTCTCAAAAGGACATACAATGCAGCTTTACCTCAAAAGAAGTCTCAAAAGGGACATACAATCAACAACACTCCCCCTCACAAAAAACACTGAGGTAGGTGGGGCTTAGAGAGTCCTCGGAGAACTATGACTAGCCCAAGGTCACTAAGGTCATGTGGAGGAGTGTGCTATCAAACCTAGTTCTCCAGATTAGAGTCCACTGCTCTTAACCATGATAGCATGCTGGGTAAGCAGGGTCAGCTCTGGTTAGTTCTGGGAGGGGAGACCATCAAGAAAGTCCAGAGTTGCTACTCAGAAGCAGGCCATGGCAATTGATTGTCTTTTATTTCTATCTTATCTTTCTAAGCATCCTATAAGGGAGGCCTATAAGCCCAAAAGTAAATAAATAGTGTTCATTGCATAAGAAGTGTACAGTGTTGTGATGCACTTGATGCTATATGGTTACTTTTTTGTGTGAGTTGGACAACATATGGACTTTCTATCATGTACAGCATGGTATAATTAGTTAAGAAACCAGTGGACTGTGATCTGGAAACTGGATTTGACATGGAGTTTGCGAACTCTTATCTGAGTGAACTGGATTTGTTTCCCGCTCCTACATAGAGCATGCTGGGTGACCGTGGACTTGTCATAGTTCTTTTCGAATTCTCTCAGCACCACCTGTCTCACAAGGTGTCTGTTGTGGGAGGCCAAGGGATAGGAGTTTGTAAGCTGCCTGGAGACTCCTTACAGGAGAGAAAGGTGGTGTATACTTCCAAACTCCTCTTCTTCTTCAAATCACCTCCATTCTTCTCTTGCCTTCAACTTATGTGGCACTTTACAGATGGGAGGCAACCTGGTCACCGCCTTCAAAACTGGCTTAGTCCTTGCACTTTTAGCTATAATATGCTCTGCAGAAATTAATCAGGTGGAAACACCATGGCATGGAAATAAAGTGGGCGGAGGGAAAGGGAGGCTTCTATTAACGGCACAGGAGCAGGGCCAAAGATTTATCTGGTAACCCTCCAGTTGCATGGCATGAAACAGCCCCACATCTGATCCCGTAAAACATTTTTGAACATCCCATAAAACATTTTTTAAACATGACGCAGTGGTCGATGAAAGCTGTTGAAAAGAACGTTTTAAAACCACTGATCAGCGAATGCAGTGGTGGGATTCAGCAGTTACGCTTCCGCCCGGCAGGACGGTTACATTAAAATGGTGCTTGTAAACAACTGGTTGTTAAATTATTTGAATCCCACCACCGGAACCGGTTGTTAAATTATTTGAATCCCACCACTGGGTGTATGGCAGTGTGTTCCAGATCCCCCCCACCTCCAACACTGCCTTTTCAAACGTTGCTCTCTTAGTCACCAAACTGCTCTTTCTTAGGTTTACCAGCCTCCCTGTAGTGTGTGGATATCTCCAGCTTTTACAGTTTATTTTCAGAGTACATCATAAGTTCCCTTGAATAAAATGGCTGCTTTGGAGCAGGGACGGAGCAAGGGGGAACTATGCCAGAACGCGCTTGTCGTCCTATCGGAGGCAGCAGGCGCCCTGTATTGCATACTGACTTTGTACGCGTCATATGGAGGAGCTGTTAACTGGGTAATGTGTTTTCCCAGAGTCTGCAAAACCCCGATCACCCCAGCCACAAAATCTCCTAGTGTTTTCCACTGTGGAGCTGAGAATTCTACCCTTCCTGCTTTTCTGAGTTGAAAGAGATATTTGGGGATGCAGTGCCAGATCTTTTAAAATGGAGGAATCCAGGTGAAAACGTCATTGGCTCTTAGCCCCAAAGGAAAGTTAACATCAAGAGGTGATAGTAAGATTGCCCACGTTAAACTCTGGCCTGAAGTCCTCCAAAAATGGCAGTTGACCTTCAAGCAACAGACATCAGTTCCCCTGAAGAAAATGGCTGCTTTGGAGGGTGGACTGTATCGTGTCCTGTAGACCTCCCAAAAAACCAGACTCAGTGAGTACGAAATCAATTTATTGATTGGAGTTGCAGACAGGATACACTTCAAGACTTTTGCCAATACGGAAGCGAGCTTGGCTTTCCCATTAATCCCATCTCAGCACTCCTTCTCTTCACACTGTTGCTAGACAACGCCCTCCTTCTTCCCACCAGCGGTTTACAAGCTTGCAGCTTCTCCACGGATGCTCTGGAATAGGGTCCAGTTGCAGACACTATCCCTTGAAGAGCCGTTGCAATCAGCCCATGCAATGCTACATAGCCCAGCTCTAAATAATGCTACGCTTGGCAAGAACCAGGAGATACATCCTCCCTTGAAGACATGGCAAGATCAAGGGAGATCTGGACAGAGTGGATGGCATTACGCCCTGCCATCAGGCTGAAGCCTGGCACCCATCAGAGGCGAGGGAAGGGCTCCACAGAGTTGACCAGAGCACTTTAGTTTTCCAGTGAAGAGGCTCTCACAGTTGGAGACTTTATCTTATTCTTCTGACCTTGGGTTTATCCTGCATTCCAGCTTTTTGCGCCCTCGGTAGTGTGGGGTAGCACTGTGGGCTAGGGAGGGGCAGAAGAGGAACGGGTTTTGATATACCAGGGTGGTTTGAAGGTTCACAGCAGAACCGGCATACACCTCTTACCATGTGTCTGCAAAATAGGGCTTCTTAACACAAGTTGCAAGAGTCGCTGGTTGGGTCATAGATTTCTCCCAGTAAGGGGAGGGAGGGAGGGGTGGCATGCAAGGGAGGGAGGGAGGGGTGGCATGCAAGGGAGGAGGGGAGGGAGAGGGTAGCAGGCAAGGGAGGGGGAGGGGGCCCAGCATCTGGACATGGCCCACCCACCCTAGTGAAGGGAGGGGACAGAGGGGAAGGTGTGGCATGCAAGGGAAGGGGAGTGAGTGGAGTGAGTGATGGGTGGCATGCAAGGGAGGAGGGGAGGTTTAACACCTGCTGAGCATCCTCCCTTCCCCCCAAACCCCACCCTCCCCAGGCTCCACCCCCCAAATCAGGCAGTCTTTGGTGGTGGGTGTCTCCTCCAATCATTGTCTGGAATAGGATTGGGACGTTTATGGGTTCTCTCTGTGATAGATGGGATTATCCACTCTGTTAGGAAATTCTGGGAGATGTTTGGAGTGTAGCCTGGGAAGGGGAGGTTTGGGAAGGGGAGGATACAATGCCACAGAGTCCACCTTTTCTCCAGGGGAATGAATCTCTGTGGTCCGGGGATCAGTTTTAATTTCAGTTTTAATCCCAGGAACGCTCCATACTCCCACCTGGAGAAGGCAACCTGGTAGGGTAGCTCAAATCTGAACTTCAGCACTGTGCTTTATGAAGTGTTGGGAATGTGGCTTCTGGGGGGCCTATGTTTTGCTCTGGTGGAGCATGACCCTCTCCTCCCTCCTCCCCCCCAAACCCTAGAAACAACTCTGAGGTGTAGTAGATTGAGTCTGTTCCATGGAGAGAAACACACCTTGCCATGACATGCCTCTGAAGATATCAGCCACAGATCAACTTTTCCCTGCCTTATTACGATTGTCAGTGAGTCTTGCTTGCTCATGGCCCCGGTATCCAGTTTACAGTTTCTGAATGGAGGTTCCTCATTAATCCAGACATGGAAGGCAACAACCCAGACCCAAAGGGAGGCAGCGTGTGACCTCGACACAAGCAGGCGCTGCTGCCGCAGGTTCAGTACAGAGTGTTACTGTTCTCACCTGGAAGGATCCTGCTGAAAGCTTGGCTTGGTGCAGGAGGGTCTTCAAACTATAGCCCTCAGATGTTCAGGACTACAGATTCCCCATGAGCCTACCACTTGGCCATGCTGGCAGGGGCTCATGGGAATTGTAGTCTCTGAACATCTGGAGGGCCATAGTTTGAAGACCCCTGGCTTGGTGGATGCCAACTTTCTGGGCTCCACCCCCACCCTGCTTTCCTCTCTCTCCTTCGCTTTTTCCCTACATGACGTGAGGTGTTGCTGTGTGGTGTTGTGTCTAGCAGCGGCAATAGCCCTGCTTAGGCAGGCAGACTGAGACAAAGCGCTGAGGCCAATGCGTTGCAGGCTCCTGCCCCCCAGCGCTGCAGTCTTGGCACAGGGGTCACTTCCCTTTGCTTGCTCATTAGTGCTGCAGTGTTGGTATTTTGCAAGTGTCTGTCACACAATTCAGTTCCTAAAGGGTTAACTGTCTGTTGTGCTTTTCACACAAACAGGCTGTATACATAGCTGCACACATGCTTATAGATTTCTACACATCACCCTCCCTAGAATTAGTGTGAACATATATTGTATAAATACATGGCATATAGATGAGAGCCAGTGTAGTGGTTAAAGAGGAATGTAGGAGTGCGGAAACACATCAGCCTCTGCCACTCAGGTGGAGGAGTAGGGAATCAAACCCGGTTCTCCAGATTAGAATCCACCTGCTCTTAACCACTACACTACACTGGCTCTCATCTATATACCACATTTTATACGATGGCAACCACCAGGGGACAAAGTCGCGCCAATGCACTGGGGCACCGATTCTGTGAGATCCCGCGTGGAGGGCAGAAAAAATCCCCGGCCCCTGGCTCCCCTGTGGCACCCCACCCCCTTCCACTGTGCCCCCGCCCCCCACGCGGCGCACCCACTTCTGGCGGACCAGCTTACTTTTAGGAATGGAGCATCCCAGAAGCCTGCCTCGTTGCCTGGGCCTGGTAGAACACTACATTTCCCGGGGCTCCTGGGAAGTAGTTCCCCACCAGGTAAAACCAACGCAGGCAACTTCCGGCTGCTCACTTTCTAAAGTAAAGTGGAGAAATGAATACCCAGCGAAGTGCTACCATGAAGATGCCGATAGAGGGGCGGCGAGACGCAGAGAACCGCGGAGTGTGCACCAGTGTACATTTATGCAACATATGTTCCACACACATAGGAGGGTGATGTGTAGAAATCATTAACATGTGTGCAGTTATGTATACGGCCAGCACATTACAATGAAAACAGATTAACCTCCAGCGGAGAGGCGGAATAGAATCAGGTAGGCACTAGGACCCAGACAGATAATTCTACACAACCAAGAGATGGTCAAAGAGTGGCAGTGGATGGATATTACAATTCCACTTCGATCTTTCACGGACCTCTTCTCTGTGAATCTGTCCAACCCCCCTTTGCATCTTTCTATGCTTTCTTACCCAGCTTAATAGGTTATGAACATATTTCTAAGGAATCTGCACCAGCTGCTAAGAGTGTAACAGCACACGGATATCTTTAAAATAGCGATGGGGAAAAATAACAAACTTGGCAATGCTTTGGAAATAGCTCCCTTGGCAGTAAGGAAGGATCTTTTAAGACTATGTATGCTACCCGAGGAAATATGGTAATGGAAGCGTTCCTTAAAGTAACACAAAGAGTCCAAATCTGGATTTAAAATGTTTATATAAAATTTGTTTTCAAGCGCATACAAGGAAGATATAGAGGCACATACGCACAAGTTCCTAGAGATATAAAAGGTGAGAAAAAATAGGTTTGGATGATCAAGAGATTGGGAAGGCAGCAGGTTAGAAATGAACAATATGAGCTTAAAAGGTAAGCAGGACTTTTTTTATAGGGTGGATGGCTGGTTTGGTGAGAAAAGAGACCTTTGCGTTGGTTTTGTTTCTTGCATCTGTGCTTTCGGTTGCAGGGCTGAGCTAATTGCGCAGCTCCATCTATTGTTCTAAACCCCGGGGGCTGGTAGTCAACCTGAACCTCCCTTGGTCAAGTTGGTGTGAGACACGATATCGTCCTTCTATGGGATCTCTGTGCTGGCATAGAGTCCCTGCCTTCTCAGCTCATCTGCTGGAATATTAGGTAACGTATCACCCTGCTCCCTCCCACTTCCCATTCTATCATCCAAACCTATTTTCCTCACCTTTTTATATCGCTAGGAACTTGTATGTATGTGCCTCCATACCTTACTGTATGTTTGCTTGAAACCAAATTCATATAAACATTTTAAATGTGATTTGGACTCCTCGTGTTACTCTGCGGAACGCTCCATGCCATTTTCCCCTGTATACATAGTCTCAAAGATCCCAACCTCCTCTCGCATTGCCAAGTGAGTTATCTCTCTCCAAAGCTCTTTGTAAGCTAAGCTCTTTCTCAACGTGTTGCAAGAGCGAACTATTCTTCCCCATTGCTAACCACAAAGAAATTCGCTTCCCCTGTTAAGCTAGGTAACACTGGGGTGTGGCAGGAACGCAGGACGCACGCGTGACCTGGGCACAGTTCCCCCTAGCTCCGCCCCTGTATGCTTGTGACCATCACAACTTCCACTGGTAGTGAATGTCCACAAAAGTATGTCCTTGTTAAGAATCTTGTCCTTTTATCCATCCTATATCTACTGCCCATCCTATATCTACTGTCCAAAAGCCTTGCTGCTTGCGGTGCTGTCAAGTTTTTTTTTAATTTATTTTTTCCATTTATATCCCACTCTCCCCAACAGGGCTCAGGGCAACACACAGTAAAACAATCATAAAACCATTAAAAACCATTAAGTTCTAGGATAATGGCATTTTGGCTATCTTGCTTGCTCGCTGTTACCCCTCTGATACTGCCAAGGTGATCTTTGTTGTTTTTCCCAGCTCGCATTTATGCCAGTAAACCGACCTGTGCAGAAACTCGTGGGGGAGGAAGGTACATCTGATCAAGGCAGGAAACACATTGGAAGACAAATTCAATTTTTGCCTGAACATCTCCGGTGAGCCATTATCCCAGAGACAGGTGTGTAATGCTTTTAAATGCTTTAAAGTAGCTGTCACGCTTTGGCAGAACTCATGATATATGTCAAAATGAATTCCAAAGTCACTGGAAAATGAAGAGGGCTTTTAGCTGCTAACACAACCACAAACCACCTTGCCTTTGTAGCTAGCACTATGGTGTACACATCGGTTGCATACGGAGACAGTTCAGTGGCTAGCCTTTTATGAATTCAAGCCTTCTGTTGGAACACCCACTGAGAGAAAAGAGCTATTTGTGTTTGGGAGAGACAAGATGATGTTATCAACCCAAATCCTGCTGACAATCACAGCGCTCTTTTTGTTTCTCTTTCCAACGCTGCCTTTATAAAGCAGAGCTCCAGTGGTGTTACCCTAAACAGACTGTCTCCCTCTGAGGGAGAATTACACTCTGAGGGAAAATACTTGTGTATAAGTGAATACAAGTGAGGCACATTTTACCACAAAAAACTGGGAAGCGTATTGACACAAATTATAAGTCTAAGAATTGAAATGCAGCAGCTACTGTAGATTTCAAAATAAAAATAAGATGTAATTACCGAGGTGCTATTTGGGGGTCTCTTGCACTGACCCCCCATCTCATAATCCCAAAGTCTCTGCCGACCTCTCCATCCCTGTATGTAAGAAGTTGCATCTTACGAAAGCAAAATGGCTTTACCAGTCGAGATGCTGCCTGTAGGAGATAAATTATGCATCTCCTCCCAGAGTGAACACAGCTGAGTGCTGATTAAGGAAGGAGACAAGATAAAGGCAAGGGAAGCAAAGAGAGTAGAAGTTTTTGTTTGAGTGATTCCTCAGTACGCGTAGCCTTGATTCTTGGTCAGAATGCAAGAGCCAATCCTTATCTTTTGGAATGTTTGGAACTGTTGAAGGAAGGATGGATTTGGTTTGTGATTTTTTAAATGACAGAGAATAAAAGGCTTTGGACTTTGTCATAGAAAGGAATTGGTTTCCCTTGCTTTCATTGCTTCTCTCTCGCTGAAGTGAAAGTGCCTCTTGAAGATTGCTGTGGAGGAGGCGGAGCAAAGCCTGCAGAAAACGTGTGAGCTGCCTGTCAGTGACGGGGCTGTGAAAAAGATCAGGACGGGCCGTTGAGCTCCTTCGAAATCCCATAGCTTATCCAGCTCATCAGGTAGAGCCTGGCTGTCACCGTCGAGAGCAGGGGCGGCCACAGCCAGAAGAAGGCAGAGAGCAGAGAAAATTAGGCTGAAAGGGGGGTAAGGCAGAGAAGATGGCAGAGGAGAGCAAAGCAGAGAAGGGAGGCTGAGAAGCGGCTGAAAGGGTGGGGAGGCAGAGGAAAGAAGGCAGGAGAGGCCCGAAGCCAGAGCTGAGAAAGCAGCTGAAGGGGGGGAGGCAAAGAGAAGGCAGGAGAGGAAGTAAGACGGGAGGGGAGCACCACACAGAATTAGAGTGGGACCCTCCCCGCTGCATATAAGAGTCAGGGGGGGGGCTTTTTCAACACAAAAAAATGTGCTGAAAGAAGTAGACTCTTATGTGAGAAGTAATAAGGTAGCTGAAGACCAGCAAAGAGAGTAGCTTCAAAGAGTCGATAACCTGTGGCTAATACCCGGGAAGATCCGATTGGGGAAAGGAAAGGGCCCACACACAAATGGAGGTCTATGCAGGTCAGAACACACACACACACACACACACACACACACACACACACACACACACACACACACACACACACACACACACACACACACTCCCACTCCACTCCTCACTCCTAAACAAAGTTAGTTTTGACTGGTTCCTAAACATTTTGGACTGCTGTTCCCTCAGCTCCCCAGGCTACACCCCCACACCCGGCAGAGGCATAGCTGGAGCCAAACTGCCCGGTGCACATTTTATATTTTCCAGCCCTCCCGTAGCTTGCTTGGCCTTGCTTCCCCTTACCTTAGTTCCTTTCCTTTTTGAGAACTTTTCAGGCTGCAAAAGGCCTGTTCTCAGTAAAAACAGCCTGATAGAACTATGCTTCCAGGAGACACAAGTGAGCTAAGGTCTCCTGGGAACTGCTGGTCCTCGGGGCATTTTGCGAACAGCCTGAAAAAGATTCTCAAGAACTAAGAATGAAAGAATGAAGGAAGAGGCGCCACAGGCATACTTGAGAACACCGCAGCGGAGGAGCTGCCTGGGGGCGATTTCTGCACCCACGAGGGCATCGCCCAGTGCCGCAGCGCACCCCATCACCTTGGGGCTTGCCGCTTTTCAGACACCGGCCCTTTATGCCAGAGCACAAAGGAAGCATTTTGGCTTTTCTTGTCTGCATAGCGCAGACAAAAAAAGCTGCTACCAGAAAACGTTCTTTTTTCTTGCATCACCACCCTTAGCACCATCTTACTTTCATTTCGCCACAGCTCTTTTCTCCCTGTAGCCAGTTATACTACCGCCCACCATTTTTGGTGAAGGTTTCCCTCGGAGGTTTCCTCAGCTTGCAGCTCTTTCTGACCGCGAAATTTCACTGTATAAAGTAGAAGAAGAGTTGGTTGCTCAAACTACCTTCTCTCTCCTGTAAGGGGCCTCAAGGAGCTCCCACAATCCTTTCCGCCCCCTCACAACAAACACCCTGGTGGGTGGGTGGGCTGAAATCCCGAAGAACTGTGACTAGCCCAAAGTCATCCAGCTGGCATGTATTGGGCGTGCACAAGCTAATCTAGTTCACCAGATAAGCCTTCATGGCTCAAATGTCAGAGTGGGTAATCAAACTCAGTTCTCCACTACTCCGCGTTGGCTCAACGAATAGGAGGATTGGATTTGGACTGGTGATTCCGCACATGTGGTGTAGGCGTAGTTGGTTAAGAGCAGGTGCATTCTAATCTGGAGGAACGAAACCACAATCTGGGAATTCAGATTTAGCCGCAATGGCGGCTCCTGCATGGAGTGGGTAGGCATGAGGCTAGCCACAGCTTTTCAGGAGCTCTCTCGGCCCCACCCACCTCACAGGGTGTTTTGTTGTGAGGGCAAAGGAAGATTATCAGCCTTTGAGTCTCCTACAGGAGAGAAGAGGGGGATATACATCAAGAGACTCTCTTTTTGGTTTTGAGGGAGGTATCTTTGAAGCTACAACCACACAATATGAGACACATATTTTAAGTCATCTCCAGATCTGTTGTAATCCCAGAAGATCTAAAGCCAACACCTGGAGGTTGGCAACCCCATCCCCAGCCACCTCAAAGCCGCACTTTCATGTGAAAATAAGAAAAAGTGCAGAATTCTGAATAGACCCAGACTATGAATTCCTTTCTATGTCATTAGAAAAAGAGGCTACTACCCTGTTTCCCCGAATATAAAACATCCCGGAAAATAAAGGCGTGAAGTAGGGGTTTTGCTGGAAATTTGCTTGAAATATAAGGCATCCCCAAAGTAAAAGACAGCAGCAAAGGAAAGTTTTTTGTTTTGGAAAGCATGCCTGACAGACAGAGATACAGAAATATAAGACATCACACAGAAAATAAGATAGGCATCTTTAGGGCAAATTAATATAGACACTTTATCTTATATTGAACTCTGATGATTCCACTGAATAAAGTAGCCTTTTTTATTTCCAGCCACAAGAAACATAAGCTCCTTGGAAATAAAAGGGATTTTAAAAATCTCAGATCATACAATGCTGTATCATGTTTTAATTAAGACATTTACAATGCTGCTTTTTCACCCAAACAGGTGGACAAAATAAAGGCATGAACATATTTAAAACATGAAAACAGTGACCGCTGTTATTGTTCAAGGGTTGGGCCAATGGGGAAGGAACAGCTGGACACACCTGTGATGCAAAACAAACCTTTTATTGTGTGACAAAGAGAATTGAGAGTGAATTCAGAAATGATGACAAATAGACTTGAGAACTGATATGGTGAGCACTGCACAAGAACTGATTTTTTATTTTCCATAACAAAATTACCAGTATTTTGAGAGGAAAGCAAAGCGGCAAGCTGATATTAAGCTTACCAATCCATCCAGGGAGTTTTCTGCTCAGCCCTGCTTGAAATTTACACAAAGGTGGGCCGAAAGCTCTATTGAGATAAAGGCACAGGGAAGGAGAAGAATTTGCGGTTTTATCTTCTTTAGGCACTTTTAAGCTCTAAGTTGGTTTCATCATATAAAGGGTTGATGTAATAAACCTGGGTATTTTGCTCCTGTCTCTTCGGTGTCTCCCCTCACGGGAAATGGCACCCATCAAAGCCCTAGAAATTAAAGAGTTTAATGTAGGGGAGAAGAGGCCTTAAAATGTTTGAAGATACAACAGATCTTAACAGGCTCAAGAGTTCCACACTGTTGATGCAATGGTTCCATAGCATTCCATTGAGGCTGTTGTCAAAGAGACTGTTCATACGCAATTTTTAATAAGTCATATCTTATTTCTTCATTAAGAAAGCCGAATTCTGTACTCGTGTATTTTGCATATCTGTAGTATGCATGGGCGTCAGAAGCGTAGCTAGGCCAAACTACCGGGGCAGATTCATGTTTTCTGTTAGGTAAGGCACCGATGGCGAGCCTTAGACAGTGCGGGGCCCTCGCCATCTGTTACCCTCACCAAAGGGCAAAGCAGACTCACCCGTCCACCGGAACTGGTGACTCCACCGGGTCACAAGATCTGGACAAAGGGACAAAAGATGCATACTGGGTATGGATTAGGCCAGACAGGAGCGTTCCCCTCTTTCATATGTCGCAGCCCTATGAATCATGTATTGTGCGCGTTTCTCCATCTCCGCTTTTAGCCATGCGTAATAAATTACCAGGGACGCCAGCTCGCTTAGATTAGCCAGACCACGGATCAAGGTATTGCAGATCCACCGGATCATGCTATATCGCCACTGGCTTCTCCACGGATGATATAGCTCAATGCTATTCGCCGCGTCGCCCGTAACAACTTCAGTTTTCCACACACACCCATAGGCCCTGCCCCCCAAGGCCCCCAGCCCTCCCAGTCCCCACCCCCACTTACCTTAGTTCAGGCTGAAAAAGTTCAGGCCTGTTCAGTTCAGGCTGAAAAAAAGCCTTGGTGGAGACGCTACACTACAGGGACCTTGGGGCTTCAAGATCCTGAGTAGTGCAGTTTCCCCACGGGACCCTTTTCCGGGCGCTTTCAACTGAACTTGGGCTGAACTAAGATGAAGTGGGTATGAAGGGTTGAGATCAAAACCTATAGCGAAATTGCCTAATATGGAACAGTGCTTAGATCAGAGATAAGCTGGCTCACTGGCCTACATAAGTGATCGACTTTATTAGTTCTCAAGTACTTGGCACTCAAAGCAAAGGGGTGCCCTTAAAGGCAAAGCGAACAAGTGTCTGCATAATTGTCCCTGCTGGGTACACTGCAGCCTTATATCTGGTTACTTTATTTCCATCACTGATCCGGCTACCAATCAATCCAAGGCAGGCTGTCAGGGTGTTACCATCAGATTAGCTATCAGTTAGATTTTGATGATCAGACACGTAGTACATCAGTGCTCTGATAAATTGCGAGGAGAGAGCACGAAGGAGGGCGTGAGGGAGGGGTTGGGGCAATGGTGGGATTCAAATAATTTAACAACTTCGGTTCACCAGTGGTGGGACTCAAATAATTTAACAGCTGGTTGTTTACAAGCATGATTGGGAATCTAGAAGTGGGGCGAAAATGTTAGGCAGAGAATTTCTCTCTCTTTCTCCCACCAATACTAAATTGAGGGGCATTCATTGCGAAAATGCTGGGGAAGAATTAGGACTAATAGAAACACTTCTTCACACTAGCGATGTGATTGGTGTTTAGAATAATAACGCCACAGGAGGTGGTGATGGCCACTAACCTGGATGAAAGGGCTGAGGACGATTGATGGAGGAGAAATTAGATCTACTTGGCTACCAATGTACGATCCTCCTTGATCTCAGATTGCAAATGCCTTAGCAGACCAGGTGCTCAGGAGCAGCAGCAGCAGAAGTCCACTGCTTTCACATCCTGCATGTGAGCTCCCAAAGGCACCTGGTGGGCCACTGCGAGTAGCAGAATGCTGGACTAGATGGACTCTGGTCTGATCCAGCAGGCTAGTTCTTATGTTCTTAGCACCGTTTTAACAACCAGTTCTGCCAAAGTGGTGTGAACCTGCTGAATCCGACCACTGGCTCGGGGGTGATTTTCGCGCTGGGCATCGCCCAGTGCAGCATACCCCACCCACCCTGTTGTAGCTCCACTGCAGGCATACTTACAGGAGAAAAACATCTCGGTGAAGGCATGCTTGCCTCCTGAAGATGCAGCCATAGTGGAGCACTTTAAAAACAAGACAGCAGTGGTGGGCGAAGTTACAATTCTACTTAAGATCTTTGTATTTGAAGAGATTGTGCGGAAGCAGAAGCCACCGTGGCCTCCAGATGAAAAAAAAAGATAGAGAAAACAAAGCATTTACCGCAAGGCTGGACGGTGTGTCGAACATGGGATTGTCAAAACCTTTGTCCGCAGCTTCTCCCAAAGAATCCAGGTCATTCATCCTCTTCCACTGGGACAGCAAATGCACACAGGGGAAAGATCTAAAAGAAGACACTCATTAAATTAAATTAAAGGAGACTTACCCATTAAAGTATTTTCAGTGATAAAGAGGCGTGCAAGAACTTTCGCTGTTCCCTTAAAGCCTTTAGTTCATTCGTTTCCCCAGTGGGTCTTGAATTAAAAATAGGGTTGCTAGAACTAGGCTGGGAAACACCTGAAGATTTGGGGGCAGAGTCTGAGGAGGACAGTGGGGTATAATGCCACGGGGTCACCCTCCAAGCATCGTTCTCCAGGAAACTGATCTCTGTAATCTGGGGATGGGCTTTAATTTCAGGAGATCACCGAATCCCACACCTGGAAGCTGGCACCCAAGTCAGAAAGATTTGTAAGGAAGTGAAGCTCATACTAAGGACCTCTCTCCATATGAAGAAGATGCTGGTAGTGGGAACTTGGTATTTATTCAGCCTGGACAGATACACGAACATTTGAGAAAAGATCTTCCGTACTGCAATACTGCCAGGGAGACATCCGTTTGTTTGGATTATGAAGCATTGGTTGGTTTGGCTTGGAAACTAGTCTGACCCACCCGGCTTCTCCACCCCATGAAGCCGTCTGCCATGACCCTCTAATGTCTTAGCTTGGTCCTGCCACATTTCTGGCTTTTGACATCTTCCTACTCGAACATCCTGGGAAAGTTTGCTTGTCCTGGGTGCTGTTATTTTGCAGCTGCAAGGGAAGGTGGAGTGAAACAGTTGGATTCGCTTTCCTTACATGCCTCCCGTATGTCGCCTGTCCATGGAGATAAAAGTGACCATGCATATGTGTCCATCAAAATTCCCTCCTTCCTCTTGGAGATAACTGCGAGCAGGAAGTACTGCTTGAGGGACATATGGGGTCAAATGTGCCGAACTGTAGCCATTTGAGTGTCATGTTGGGCAGGAGGAGCAGAAAATTTCACGCCCACACCTTCTCCGCCTGGGGCTATACGCAACTTCAAGATCTGGTGCAAGTTGTTTGGTCACTTGGATTTGGGGAGGATGGCTGCCATATGGGAATTTAGGGGTGGGTGGGGCGGCTCAGATTGCACGGGCTACATTTTTTCCTAGATACACCTGCTTGCGAGGGGTGGTATTATGTGGCTCCTCTGGCTGGCAAACAAGGGGAGGGCTCTACTAGAGAATATATTCTTTCTCCTGTTATCTTGTATTGGTTTCAGACTGCTTGTCTATGCTTGCCATCAATAAATTAGAATTCAGCTTTTAAAATGCCACAGTTCCTTTCGTTGAGCACATCTGGGGTTGTGACACGTCCTCCATTGAGATCAAACCCATAGAGACGGAAGGCCAAGTAACCAGGAGTCTTGCCTACTCTGGCGAAACGGCTCTTGAGGGGATCACCTGTTTGCTGACCCTTTCACCAGAAGACTACAACACTGAACTGGGACCTTTTGCATCGCGAGAAGGAGATGCCCATCACTGAGCATGACCCATCCCTTGCGAAACATTTCTGTAAAAGTGTGCAAAACAGAAAAAATGGCTAGAAATGGTGGTGGGGAAGATGCAAATATGTGCCCGTGTTCCTCTCAGCCCATTTTAAGTCGAGTGCTAGCTTTAGCCAGTATGGCTTCCCCCCAAGAATCTTGGAAGTGCTGCCCCCGGAGGAGGTGATGGCCCTGCCTGGATAGCTTTAGAAGGGGCGGATAGATTTATGGAGGAGAAGTGGATTTATGGCTGCCAATCTTGCTCCTTTTGATCTGGATTGCAAAATGCCTTAACAGTCCAAGGTGTAGGGGCGGCAAGAGCATGAAGAAGGCCATTTAGCCGCATCCCTGCGTAGCGAGCTCCCAAAGGCACCTGGTAATTACTAATGAGTAGGAGAGAGCTGGACTAGATGGACTCTGGTCTGATCCAGCTGGCTTGTTCTTATGTTTTTATAAGTGAAGTCTGGTAACAGTACTGCGAATCCCTGTCCCAGAACTCCAGTCTCCAAAGCAGCAGTATGTTTAATGAAATTAGATAAGAAGCCTGTGTTTGCCCAAAAGAATCCTGAAGCTCACAGATCAGTTACCGCGGAGCACGGCTTGAGTGGATGAGGCCCAAGATCGCTAGAGGCTCACTGGCTGCTTTATGGCGCTCTCTGCCATCACTCAGCCAGTAAACAAATCAACAGGCAGCTGAGCTCAATTTATCTCCATCCCAGGATGACTGATCAGAGTAAGCCATACCCCAGGTACCAACTCTGATTCTCCATTTTAGTGATCTTTGTAATTCACCTTCATCTGACCCTCTCCTTAAAGAAGCTGGAGCTTTGTTTCAAAAGCATAGTAGTTTTGAGAGTTTTATTTAAATTAAACAAAAGCTATCTTTCATTGCTAGAGTAGAGAACTGTCTGACCACGGCAAGGAAAAGCGAGCTGAGCGAAGAGCTTTGTTGCCGGTGGAAAAAGACTAGAGCAATGAGCAGGAACAGCCCGAGCACAGACAGCACGAAGCGTTGGCTCATCAGCTGGTGGAACACACCGAGAGAGCGGAGATCACCCGCAAGTGGGAGGAGGAAAGTCGGGGGCTGCAGCTGGAAGCTCGCCAGAAGCATGCATGTCCGCAAACAGGATTACGCCTACTCAAAATCCGCAGTGTGTGTTGATGTGGTCCTCCGAGGCTGCAGATCGGGGATCAGCGACTGGTCAGTTTGGGGCTGGTTCAGCAAACTCCCACCATCTCCTCCTCCTCACCCCTTCCCCTATTGTTTGTCATTGACAGGTGCTGAAAAATTCAAGGGAGTGCCTGCTTCCACACCAGGGCAATCCCCGTTTCGCTCTCCCTGTCGTTGTGAATGGAAAGGCAGTCACATTATTGAGATATTCTGCACGCTGCCCTCTTGCATGATACATTTTCCTCGCCCCTTCCTAGCTTTTTACCTTTTTGCAAGAATATCAGTTGTAGCAATGTCACTGTTGTGTCTTAACACTCTAGGCTAGGCAGCCCGGGCTAGCCCACTCTTGTCAGATCTCAGAAGCTAAGCAGGGTTGGCTCTGGTTAGCAGTTGGATGAAGAGCAACCAAGGAAGTCAAGGGTTGCTATGAGGAGGCAGGCAATGGCAAATCACCTCTGAATGTCTTGCCTTGAAAACCTTGTGGGGTTGCCAAAAGGAGGCAGTCCAGACCTGGGTGGCCCAGGCGACCCGATCTCATCAGATCTCTGAAGCTAAGCAGTGTCAGACCCAGCTAGTGTGCTGGAGTGGCGAGACCTCAAAGGGAAGTCAAGGTTGCCTTTCACAGGAGCCAGGCAGTGGCCAACCACTGTTGCCTGTGTACTACACACTTTGAAAGGTCAGGAAAAGAATTTAGATTTATGCCCGGCTTTTTTCTCTCCTGTAAGAGATCCAGGTGGCTTACCAAGAGCTCCTTCCCTTCCTCTCCCCAACAGAGGTGGGGCTGAGAGTTCTGAAAACTGAGCTGTAAAGATCACCTGCAAGCCTTCATGTGTAAAAAAAGCGGGAAAAGCCGAATCAGTTCACCAGATGAGAGTCCACCCTCGCGTAATGGAGGTGGGAATCAAACCAGTTCTCAGAATAGAGTCTGCTGGCCTTAACCACTGCACGCTGGCTCTTCACCTATATGCCCAAATTAAGAGTTAAAATGAAATAAAAGTTCTACACCCTTAATTTATTTGAGTGCACCATTTCATCATTTTCCTCTGTAGCAGGAAACTTCACCAGGAGGCTTTGAACAACAGTGAAAGAAGACCTTCTCTGATTGATGGAAAGTCTATTTAATGCTACCCTTTTAGTTTTCAGGAAGCATCCCATTGTCACATGGCTTATAAAGCAGATTTTTTTCTCCTGGCCTGTCATGCCCCCACAGAGGGTTGGTTATTTTCCCTTTAAGATTTAGTTTCCCCACAGTCAGTATGGTTTTGCTTTATTGTTAAGTCTTCTGGGAGGAGGTATTTTTGGTTAGTCCCTGCCCCTGTAAGACTTTCCCAGTAGGTAATTGCTTTCCGCCTTAGCTACCCCCGTTTTTAGTTTAGTCTGTCTCTATTAGGGGCTAAGGGGAGGCTGGTGTCGTAGTATATTTGTGGCCATCTTTATGGTGGTCCAAGAACAAGTCCAAGTTTATCAGCAGTTAGACCAAGACCAATATGCTGTAAGGAAGCAGAAGTGAACTATCTGAGAAAGCGGCCAGAAAAGGACAAAGTCTGCAGCTTCTAACATCCTGAAGACAAGCAAGTACTCCACGATTAGTTGGAGCCAAGGGAGGAGGAGTCAGGGTCTTGTTTCCTCCTCCATTAATAAAAACCATTTAAGAACTGTTGAACCTGGCTTGTCTCTCTTGCTTCTGTCCTAGCCAAGAACAGGGCACACTCCAGCAGAATCGCAGGGGGGGCCAGAACTTACCTATATGGTTGAAAGCAGCAAGGAGGTCTAACTAGTTTGGCCTCCCTTTTCCCTTCCTTCTATTTCCTATTTGTGGATAAATGTTTGAATTACAGGGAAATATAGTCCAAATGTTGATTGTGTTATTCCCCCCTAATCCATGTTATGATGCTGAGATTTGAATGAGAAGATTATTTATTGTGTTGTGGTTTTATTAGATTGTATATGGAAGGCCAGCCAATAAGTTAAATAGATAAAAGCATATTATAAAGCCTACGCTCAAAGTCTTCAGGACTAGTCGCTTGTTTCTTTGGACAGCGTAGGTACAGATTCCTAGGATGCTGAAATCTGTGTCTAGGTTTGCCTGGAATCATACAGCACCCTGGCTGAGAGGCTTCTGAGGATGTACGGGCATCGCGAATCAACGGGTGGATCTCTGTGACAGTAGCCCACTGACACTATACAATGAAGTCATTACTACGTGCTCGAACGGGACTGCAATCCTGAGTGTGGGTGCGTTAAGTGCCCTCGAGTCACTTGCGACTTACACGATCCTATGAATGAATGTCCTCCGAAACATCCTACCAAAGTTAAAAACACAGTGGCTGCACGTATGCGCAAAGCTATGACTTTTTTGTCAAAAGTCAGGACAAATTTTTATTTATAAAAACAGCTCGTTTCATTTACCATCAAGTCTGCACAGTGGTTTAAAACCCCCAATAAGAGCCCCTGTTTCAGAATCCAGCCCAGCCCAAGCATGAACACCAACACATGTCCTCTTTGAAAAATTACTTGGGCTCCGTGTGGTTGAGCTCCCGAACATTAACTCAGCAGAGTGATGAAAAGCAGCCTGGGTGCCAGGGAGCCCAGTCGCTTCACAAGTAAAAGTGTTTATTTTTGAGATCTCAGAATAATCAAGTTTGAAATGGCAGCTATTTCCTCTGTCGATTAGTCCACAGACAGCTTTGTCTCAGGGGGGGCTTTGGGAGAATCCTCAATGGGCCACTCATGCCCTAGAGCATGCTGGGACACATTACTTCTGAAGACAGCCTGCGTTAATGAGGTACTGGGCTAGACTGATGTTTGCAGGAGATCCCGTGATGGTGACTTGTCGTTCCACCGAGCCTTCTGTGGCATTTGCAATCTTGATCCGAGCTCCCAACATCTGCCTGATTTCATTGATCTTGCTGCCTTGTCTGCCAATAATGCACCCATTAACAGGCTTGCTCTGGTCTTGCAAACTGAGGGTCGTGGCTTCCTTAACTGGGTCAATCCATCTCCATTGGGACTTATCTTTTCTGCCGCTAGCTTTTCTTGACATTATTGTCATTTCGATTGAAACGTGCTACATAACACTGATTAAAAAACTTGCAATAGCTTCCAGTTTTAGTCATTTTAGCTTCTAAGGGAGAGTTCAGGCTTGATCTGAACTTGAACCCACAAATTTCTTTTCAGAGTCCGCAGATTCCCACTTAAAGGCAACGCCACATTTCAACCCATTCTTCCTGAAAGGAAGGGTGCACAAAATTCCTTACCACCAAAGGATAGTATCCAGGTAAAGGGTATAGAACTATGATTTCGCATCTTGCTCCTTTCCTTTGTACGTTGCTTCAAGAACAATGGCTATGCAGATTTGTTTTGAGAACGTACTCAAACTGCGGGTATGCTGTTGAACAGTACCGGTGATGTAAACGATTTAAGTAGCCAAATGTCTTGATTTATATATAAATCATCGTTTCAAGGGAAATTTTGATTAATATCTTCTTCCCTCCTCCCTCCTCCCTCCCCCCTTCCCTCCTCTTTTCCTTCTGTTTTCCTTCTCTTCTCCCCTCCTTTTGGTCTGAATAGTTTTTCAGTTTATGATATTATTATTGTTATGCGTAAAGGTTGATGATGTTGATGAACTTTCTTCTATCAGTAGACGTATCCGACTTTCCACACCCATACACAGTAATGGGGAACTCGGCATGAATTAACCAGTCTGCTTACCCTTTCATTCACGAATCTTTTCACCGTTCCTTCGGCTGACTACGGCTGAGACTATTGATGAATCAATTTTAACGAAGAAAAGTCACGGGGAGGGAAATTGTGGTTTTGCTCCTTCTGAATCAAAGATGAGCTCTGCGCCTTAGTTTTTTAACTGCATCAACTTTTCCAAAATGCATTACTACCAATTTGGCAGTTTTTCTCCAGTCTTGTAAGATGTACTAACTGTAACTCTACTGAACCGAAAGAGGAGAATCACAGGTTCAGTCAATTGTGTGCTCTCGTCATAACAGACTCACGAAGGCTCCTTCAGGGCACAGAGGTTTTCAAGATGAGATAGCAGAAGGTGGTTTGCCATTGCCTACCTCAAATTCTTACATCTTCTTTGATGGCCTCCAATCCAAAATTATAGATGTTGTTATGACGAGACAATCACCGATTGAGATCAGTTTGGAGCGTAGCGTAGCAATTTCCGACGATGGCGCTGAAAGCTTTTTATTGGCAGGGAGTATTTTTGAGTGTCCTGACATGGAGAGCGTCCTGACATGTTTTTCCCATGTCCAGTATGAAATGCTAGAAAGCCCATACCACTCGATTTTCCTTGATGCATAGATCTCTTTGAGATCTGATGAGATTGGACTATCTAGGTCAGGGCAAGATGATCTCAGATGGGAGATCACCAGGGTTGGGAAGTCCAGGGTTGTTAGACAGAAACAGGCCACGGCAAACCACCTCTGCTCACTCTCTTGCCTTGAAAACCCCAAGGGGCTGCCACACGTTGGCTGCGACTTGACGGCGCTTCCCACCACCACAGGTCATCTCTCTTACCTTAATATCCCTTTCCTGTAGAGGAGCAGGACGATTCCCAATAGCAAGAGGATAAGGAACGAGCCAATGATCATCCCAGTCGTAGAAGAGCTGATATGGCCGCTCACTCCATGAGTGCTCCACTTATTGCCTGTGGCGGTTTGCAGGGAGCTCCCCACAATGTCAAAGGACTCTCCTGCAAAGTAGTCGAAATACAATGACAAAGAACTCTCCTGCAAAGGACTCTCCTGCAAAGTAGTCGAAATATCATAGCTCCCATCAGCTACTCAGTTTGTTTGCCGGGAGTAAATAAACTTTTTATAGCACGTTGGCCCTCTCTGTCACTCCTCTCCTACTGCTTTTGCTTTTCGAGATGGTACTTACTGCTGGAGAGTTACGCGAATTATCCTTGAGGGAAAGTGCAGCTGACAACCGTAACCCGTTAAGCCATTCAATGCTGCCACTTCAACGTTCTTTCAATGAATGAGAAAGTGCATTGTGGGACTACCCTATATTTATGTGTTCATTCATTTGTTCCCTTTCCCTCATGCCCTGTGCTTTACAAAAACCTAATGACAATTTAAAAAAACAAACAAAAAACCCCCCAAATCCATCCAATAACAACACTGACAAACCCATAATAGCAGTAAGTTCAAATAAATTTTCTCTCAGCCCTGGAATAAAATCTGCCTTTTGCCAAATGCTCATTGGAAAAATACTCTCCTAACTGAGGAGATTTGCTGAATGTCTCTAGCGCTGCTTCTGGGAGAGGGCAAGAAAAGCCATTTCCCCCTTGTGGAAGCAGAAATGAGTAAACTCAGTGGTGGGATCCAAAAATTTTAGTAACAGGTTCCCATGGTCTGTTACATACTATATCACAAAGAGACTTCTCTCTGTGATACACCTCCTGAATGCGGCCACAGATGCGAAGTGAAGCGTTAGGAACAAGATCACAGACCGCGACCTGGCCGGAAGCCCACAATAACCAGCTGAATCGGCCGTGAAATATCGACAATACAGTGTTGGCAAGACAAATCAGCAGGCACTGTATGATGGTTTCAAACCTGCGCTATGGTTTAGTATTAAAAATAAATTTGCATTGTCACCACAGTTTGAGGAGGTGAAGGCAAGAGGGTGCCGGTACCTCTGGCTCATTCTCTGCTCATTCTTAGGCTTGTGATTAAAGGTGTCATGTTCCGCTGAAGAACAATGTGATGATTTACATTATCAAAGCGTGTGATGGGAGTTTTGTCACTTACAGACTCATACTAGTTAACAGACTAGGTGGAAGCCCTGGAGAGCCACTGGCAATCTAATATTGACAGTGGTGACCAGTGGTGTGATTCAGAATACAGCAGCTTCATATGCTCGTATGTCCGCATGACCACAACATGCAGGAAGAAGTAGTGCTGCCAGCCCTGTGTAACAGAAATTCCTGAGATCTTTTCTGCTGCCTCAGAAACCAGGACGAATTAATGGATTCAAGGTGCAGGAAAACGAATTCCACGAAACATCAGGAAGAGACGTCTAACTACATATGTCCCAAATAGGCCTCTGCGTTCTCGGAGGCCAGTTGCTAATGATCCCCTGCCCCTCATCGTCACGGCTGGCCTCTACCGGGCCAGGGCCTTCAAAGCCCTGGCCCGTCTATGGTGGAATGCTTTACCATCTGCTGTCCAGGCCCTGCGGGACCTTGGTGAGTTCTGCAGGGCCTGTAAGACCGAGTTATTCCACTGGGACTTTGGGGATGCCAGCCGCAAACTGGCTGCCCCCTCTGTAGCCCCCACAACAGTTTTGCCATCTTCAGCATTGCCTGATCGCTGATAACATCCATTTTTGGGCAATGCTGGCCCTCCTGGCCTTTGGGTTGGGCGCCATCTGTGCATGCATCTGGGCATGTATTTTTTAACTGTAATTTCTGAAATTGCTGCTATAATGTATTTTAATGAATTTTAATGTTTTATCGTTATATTGTGTTTATGAGACCTTATATTGTATTTGTTTTATGTCTCATTGTACACCGCCCAGAGCCCTTCGGGGGTTGGGCGGTCTGTTAAGCCAAATTAATAACAACAACAACAACAACAACAACAACTTCCTGACTGTCAGGGCTGTTCAACAGTGGAATCCACTGCCTCCAAGAGTGGTGGAGTCTCCTTCTTTGGAGATTTTTAAACAGAGGCTGAATGATCATTTGTCAGGAGTACTTTGATTGTGTGTTCCTGCATGACAGGGGGTTGGATTTGATGGCCCTTCTGGTCTCTTCCAACATTATGATTCTATGTGGAGGTGAAACTTGGGAAGGGAATAGTTTGGAGCCTATGACCCAGGAGCCTATGATGCTATAGACTCATTTTCTAAGCAACCATTTTCTCCATGGGAACTTATTTTTGCTGTCTAGAGATCAGTGGTAATTCTGGGAGATGACCAAGCCTCACTTGGAAGTTGCAACTCTAGGAAAAGTGGCTGTGCCCACCCCCAGCCCTTATGTGAAGCCAAGTGTTATTCCCTAACAAACAGGAGAATAATAGAATCATAGAATTGGAAGAGACCACAAGGGCCGTCAAGTCCAACCCCCTGCCATACAGGAATAAACAATTAAAGCACTCCTGACAGATGGCCATCCAGCCTCTGCTTAAAAGCCTCCAAAGAAGGAGACTCCACCACCCACCAAGGCAATGCATTCCACTGCTGAACAGCCCTTACCGTCAGGAAATTCTTCTTAACGTTTGGGTGGAATCTCTTTTCCTGTACTTTGAATCCATTAATCATTGTCCTAGTCCAGGGGTCTGCAACCTGCAGCTCTCCAGATGTTCATGGACTACAATTCCCATCAACCCCTGCCAGCATGGCCAATTGGGCTGATGGGATTTGTAGCCCATGAAAATCTGGAGAGCCGCAGGTTGCAGACCCCTGACCTAGGCCTTTTGGAATGGAATGTGATAGACATTTTAACCGAATGGCTTAAAAGACCACACCACAGTGTCATGCTCAGGTTTGTGCAAAAGATGGGCATGAATGTACCACCCAATCTGACATTTGTGAGAATCAAGGAAAAGTGGGTTCTGTGAGACCACACTGTGAGTTCACAGCCCAGGTAGTCCATGATGGGATTTGTAGTCCATGAACATCTGGAGAGCTGCAGATTGCAGATCCCTGCCCTAGTCCCTGGAGCAGCAGAAAACAAGCTTGCTCCCTCTTCAACATGGTTTCCCTTCAAATATTTAAACATGGCTATCATGCAACCCCTTAACTTCTCCAGACTAGATATACCTAGCTCCCTAAGCCGTTCTTTGTAGGGCATGGATTCCAGACCTTTTACCAGTTTGGCCACCCTCCTCTGGACCCATTCTAGCTTGTCAATATCCTTCTTGAATTGGGGTGCCCAGAACTGGACACAGTATTCCAGCTGAGGTCTGACCAATGCAGAACAGAGTGGTACCATTACATCCCTTGATTTAGATGTTATACTATTGATGCAGCCCAGTGTTGCACTGGCTTTCTTGACTGCCATATTGCAGGAGGATTTTATAATATGTAGATGGTAGGGTTGCCAAATTCAAGGTAAGAAATTTCTGGAGGTTTGGAGATGGAGCTTGACTGGGGTAAAATTTAGGGAGAAGAGGGCCCTCAGCAAGGTATAATGCGGCATAGAGTCCACCCTTCAAAATGGCTATTTTCTCCAGGGGAATGGATCTCTGCAGTCTGGGGAAATGGATCTCTGTCATTCTGGGGGATCTCTTGGCCTCACCTGAAGGATGGCAGCCGTGGTAGGTGAGATCTAAGTAGAACTGGGCCTGGTTAATGCCTGCATGGGAGATCTCCAGCAACCACTACCTTAACTGGAGTGTTGTGGTGGGATTTCCGGGCTGTATGGCCGTTAATTTGTTAATTAACTAATTTGAGGAAGGCTGAAGGGACCTAAAACTAATAAATAAAAGGCAGGATTTTAAAACTAGCAAATAAAAAGTGCGCTCCTGTAGTTCTACAGATTTAGAATGAGACCCAGCGCTGAGTTGGCAAAGATCTGCAACAGAAGGAGAGTAGAAAGAGTTACCATGTTTTGCTATATCATTCATGATGTCCTCAGCCAGCTGTTCAGCAGGAATGCCACTCTGGGACCCGGTCCTGTTATCCATTAGCACAATCTGGATGAAGGATGCAGAGCTACGTGGCCAGAGTCCCAGGGAAGCGTCAGGTCTGTGCACCTTCGATATAGCCATCTTAACACCTGCATTCTTGGGCTTTCAAAACACACAAACCACATATAAAAGTCAGTCACTATGGGAAGGCAGAAATTAGACAAGATTGGGATCAGATTAGATTAGATTGAGAGCAGATCTCAGACCATGAGGCATTTAACAACAAATGACAGGAACTCAGAGGCATTTAACAACAACAGATCCCAGAGGCATTTAACAACAAATGACAGGAACTTATCCTGGATCTTTTTGCAAGTATATTTGATATATAACAGGCTATATTCCATTCCCATTTCTACACATTGAGAAATAATGCATGCTAAAATAAGTTCCAAATATATCATTGTATACAACAGCTGGTAATCACACCATTGTTGTTTGGGATGTGCTGAGAATACCTGTCCAAGACAGGTGAAAGAAAACTCATCAAGGTAATTGTCAAGTGGAAAAGAATGCGTTTCCCACTTTCACAGGAATCGTGTCCCATCACACAGGTCATGATGTCTTGCAAGTCTTTTACTTTACTGTATTTCAGATTTATATCCTGCCCTACCCCAGCAATTCACCAGTTTAAACAATCAAAATGTGTACAAAGTCGCTGAACACTGCTTTAGACATCACACTTATAACTTATGTGACAAGTGGACATATTTACGTTAACAAGTGACTCATTCACATAACAAAAGAATTCTGGGAATTGGGTAAGGGGAGATGTGTGAATGATGTCACCTACGCTAGCCAATTGGTGCCATCTACAAGTAGCTTTTTTTACATTCAAGGGCTCTTAAAAGGAGGGTGGTGGTGAGTTTTTCCAAAGAGAAATAGCTATATTTGAATCCAGTAGCACCTTAGAGGCCAACAAGATTTTTGGGATATCAGCTTTGAAGACTTTGTCAGACACTTTGGCTCTTGAAAGCTTGTACCCTGAAAACCTTGTCAGTCTCTAATCCAGCTATTCTATTGTAGGCCAACATGAAACTATCTTCAGTGGGAGGAAAAATGATACATTTTAGTGGCCCAACCACATATCCACAGTGTTCATCAACTATAGTGTGTAAAGAACTTCAAGTTGCAGCTGACTTATGGCAACCCAGTAGGGTTTTCAAGGTGAAAGACTAATAGAGGTGGTCTGCCATTGCCTGCCTCTGCATTGTGACCCTGGGCTTCCTTGGTGGTCTCCGATCCAAGGACTAACCGGGGCCGACTCTGCTTAGTTTCTCAGATCTGACATCAAGCCAGAGGCATAGCTAGGCCAAACTGCGCCCGGTGTGCATTCTAATTTTCCGCCCCCCATGCCCCTCCCATGACGTCCCTCTTTCCCCCTTTCCACACTTACCTTAGTTCCTTTCCTTTTCCAGAACTTTTTCAGGCTGCAAAAGGCCTGTTCTCAGT